>NW_026867794.1:1102464-1175553 GCF_020745735.1 Hemiscyllium ocellatum
TAACTTGGGCAAGTATGAGGTCATGCAGTTTGCCAGGAAAAATTAAAGGCATGGACTATTTTCTAATTGGCGAGCTAGTTCAGACACTTGGGGGTTGTGGGGGTGCGGGGCAGTGCTAATCCAAGGATCTTGAAAGGTAACCTTGCGGTTGTTAGCATTTGGGAGGCAAATAAAATGCTTCCATTTATTTCAAGAGGGGCTTGAATATAAATTCAGGGATGTACTTCTGAGGCTCTATAAGATTTTGGTCAGGCTACAGTTGGATTATTGTGCATAGTTTTGGGTCCCATATCTCAGGAAGGATGTACTGGCCCTGGAGCATTTTTGATAAGTTCACGAAAGTGGTCCCAGGAATGAAAAGCTTAACATATGCAGAACATCTGAGGGCTCTGAGGTCTATATTTGATAGAGTTCAGAAGGATGTTAGGAGGCCTAATTGAAACATACAGAACATTGATTGACTTGAACAGGGTGGATTTTGGAAGATATTTCCAATTGAGGGGAGACTAGGACCGAGGGGACAGAGTAAAGAGAAGACTTTTTCAAATACAGATAAAGATTAATCTATTCAGCCAGAGAGTGTGAATCTAGGGAATTCACTGCTACGGAAGGCTGTCGAGGCCAGGTCATTGAGTATATTTAAGAGTAAGACAGAAAGGTTCTTGATTGTAAAGGGATGAAGGGTTACAGATAGAAAGCTGAAGAATGGTGTTGAGAAGCTTAACAGCCATCATTGAATGGCGGAGCAGGGCTCAATGGGCTCATTCCAGATGTATCCTGGAATTTGATCTTCTTATGATTTTTAAAGAGTAACATCCCAATATTGATGACTGGGAAATATCATGTTCCCTCCCTCCAGTGTGTGCAGCCATGTCCCCAATAATATATCACACTGAAACTGAAAAGCAGTGCATGGTAGTTAATCACAGTTGATTGACATCCACAACATTAACAACATGACACTCACCTGCCCTCTCTGATCCTCGACTCACCTCTGAATTGTGTTTCACGTCATATTCTCTGTTTACATATCCATGCCATTTGTCCGTTATAATCATGTTGTCAAAGGCACATTAGTCTGTCAGATTATGGACGGAAAAGTTCTCTCCATATTTTACTGACTTATAATCACTGATTAGTAGTTACAGACTGTATGTTTCCCTTTATAAACGGAGAAACTTGTTTATGTTCTGACAATCCTTTGACATTTCTCCCATATCCAAGGAAGATTGTATGATTACACGCAATCAATCTACCATCTCCAATATTCTTTCCCTCAGCCACCCTCACATATCCAAGCTGAATGAGTAAATTTAAACATTCTTTTAAATTTTAATAAAGTCAATATTGAACTCAAAGAGGTTAAATTGAGCTATTTGTTCAGTGACTGTGATTAATGTCAATCTCTGTGGATCCAAATTAACTATCGTTAAAATATAAATGGGCTCTGTTCAATGTGTTATCTCATAGTGTGAGTAGGAGCATCACATACAGCACTAACGGGGATCTGAAGCTCGAGAGGAGAGGGGGAGAAGACTTCAGAATCTGAGAACTTAGACATGAATGTTACAATAATGATTCATAATCTGAAGACCGTGGATTGGAATGTTCCAAAAAGATTCGAATCTGAGAACACTCCACTGGAATATTCAAAAATTGACAGGAGTTTATCCTGGGTCTTTAGTGGCTTTCGCAGCCTTGGATATCCTCAGCATCTAGGATCTAGGATATCCTTTGGGTTATTCAATGTGGTTACTATACCATCTTCGCCATAGTTGGTGTTCCTGGTAAGTCATTATATTTGTGTTAGTACCGGGTTGAATGGATTTCTGCTCATTAAAAGTACATTTTTGGAAAGTGCAAGTCAATATCTTCAGTTCCAAACAACAATGCATCCTTTTATTATAACTATCAAACGACGATTCATAAATTATCACTGATATGCAAGAAGGAACCAGGACTCTTCTCAAACTCCATAATCCATTTTGTCCTTCACAGATTTACATCTCTATGTCCTCTCCACTCACCAATCCTGTCCAATACCACATCATGATATCCCAGTCTCGTCCTCAGTCTCAGTGCAATATCTGAATCAACCATTTGTGCCTTTGTTCAATCCGGATGCAACAGTTTCACGTTACTTGTAATCACATGTCCGTCACTAAATAATTGATCTTGAGAATGTTTAACTTGTTCTCTGCACGTAAGGGAAGACAGTTTTGGTGGTCAAGCCGTTGACTCATGATCTGGAGCCACAGAATAATGGCCTGTTGATATCTCAAGAAGGAAATTGGGGAATTTAAAAGCAACCACTATCATTTGTTATGAACAACAATCTGCTTGCCTCAAGTCATTTAGGGAAGTCAATGTGTCATGCTTACCTCGTCAGGTTTCCGGGTGACTTCTGTGATGAAACACGTAGGTGTACTGTACCTTTGAGGGAATGAAAAACCAACAATAACTACGTGACAGCACCAAGAGTTCTGAAAATAGATATAATGTATCATTTGGTCGAACAACCCGATTAGCTCATTGTGTTGAAACAAATTCAGCAAAAACATTTTAAAATATACCCCAAAATACCAACCTTCAATCAAGTATTATTTGTTATATTGGCAATCGTAACAGCCAATGATACAATCCAATGGTTTGGCGGTACAAGACCATGGAAAATTGAACAGTTTAGAGGAGAACTGCCAAGCTACCATCATGCAAAGACTGCCTGAAGAATAGCTCTCCTTTGGGTACCCTTATTGATTAGTAACTAGTGACGTAGAGTCTCCAAGAAGAAAAGAAGACAGGAATATGGAGAAGAATCGAAAGCTTCCTGTTTTTGAGATAAGAAATTTTGTTTTGTAAATATTGATTAGGAGTCTTATCGGCCTAAGATTGTGGAGGGGGAAGGTCAAAGACAGGTTAGCGGAAGAAGTTGTAAATAGTTGTTCGTTTATTATTCTCTGTTATACTTTAAGGAATAAAGATATTAATTTTTACTTTAAATAGATTTGGACTCTAGAATTATCACCGATTACAGCATGGGATAAATCTTTTCTTCGTTGTTGGATTTAATTAAGCATGAAGATTTATCATGTGTTGTAACACTACAAACCCACAGCTATGTGTTTTACTCTTTACGGTACTGTGGAACAACTGAACCAGCCACTCAGTTCAAGATCTGCATTACATGCTGCACTGGCCAGAGATTCATACATCCTGTGAGAGAAGAATAAAGGTAAGGATAGCTCCGTTTCTCTGCCCGTTTTCTGTATTGCTGCATCTCATTTCCATTCAGGCACGTTATCATCCCCTCTGTTAGGTGCATTCAATCTCATTGAAATTCTCCCTGAGAGTGATGCACATCTACATAGGTATCTCTGGTGCTGACTTTATTGATGCTGACGTACAGATGTAAGGGACTTATAAGTTCCATGTCAGTCGTAGTGCATAGAGAAGGAATGGCTTTTTGTGGCACTGGAAAGAAATGGCGATGTCTAAGTGAGAGAAAAGATGTTTTTTGACAATCCCTGAGAGTGTTGTTGAGGCAGTATTTGGGGTACTGTGGATATACTTTCTCTCAAGTTTCGCCAGACTAATCCCTGGGATGATGGCACCATGAACAGTGAGTGAAACTCAGTGAGATAATAAGAGATTGCATTGAACCTTAAGGGGGATGGACAATCACTCATGATTTTCTAAACAGACACTGATACAGTGATAAGTTCCATGGCTTTTTTAACTCAGATTACATGATTCTCGATAGCTTAAGAGCCTCTGAGACCGTTCGACCCAACCATTCTCAGTCCCTATTTCAACTGAGACAGAGAGAGAAAGGGGGTGGGGGGGGGTGGAGAGAGACAGAGACAGAGGTTCAGGAAATGGCTTGATCATCTGAATTACCTGATCCTGTTCCTTTTGTCCTCATTTCAGTGAATGCAAAGTTAATGGCTGTAATTTCCCTGAATGTTCTTTTATTGAACGTTGCAAACAGAGGGGGTAAAGTATTTTGTGAGTCATCTCTGGTTGAGTTATGGGGACTGTATTCACGGTGAATCTGGGTCTATAATATCACCAACTAATGAAGCACAAGTTGCAGAGAGGAAATACTCTGTAAAGAGACCAGAGGCGACTGTCGAAACAAATAACATTTTCCAACTGACACCAAACCATGTGTGACAGTCTTGAGGGACTGAATGAGATCCTGTATTACTGTTGACCAGGTATTTTGGGCAAGTGGCCTCCATCTGTTCCTTGCAGGAGATGTGAGGGGTTGACTACAACATAGTAACACAGGACTGAGCAGCAGGAGTGGGCTATTAAATGCTTTGTCACCGCTTCATGTGCTTTTGCTCAAAGCAGCATGTTTCTGTCTGTATACCATTTTACGACATACCAAAAACAAATTTTAATAAATGCAAACATCCAGGCACCACAATCCTCCGGGGAAGGGAATTTCCACTTGAACAGCCTTTTGAGAATTTCTCATTTGTCTTCCGACAAATGTTGGAGGGTCACTATGTCCTTTCCGAGTCCCACTCCTCCACTGGTTACACCCATCTTAAATGCAGTCATTTTAGTGAGGTGGCCAATGATTTAGGTCTCAGACTCCGCCATTTTCTAGAAAAATGTGAGACACAGAAAGTTGAACTCATAGCAAATGGTAAAATGATAGAGTTCCCCAAAATGTTATTCTGCCTTTGAAGATTTTCTGATCACACCATCTACTGGCAGTGGGATTTCTTTCTGGAACGGTGGGATTTGGCTGAATTCCCTTCATTTCAGGCAGTGGAGAGATTTAAATGAATCCTCACCAGGAATCCTTCACAAGTGGTAAAGATGACCTGAGGATTTTATGATCTCACACTTTGCTATGGGGCGGAACAAAGTAAGAGAGAGGGATTAATCGGCTGCTCCTTCTCAGACAGGGAACATTTTTCTCCCTCTCTGTGTTGGAACATGCAATTTTGTCAATGAGCACCAAACTGGACCATGTGCGATCTCCTGGAATATTCTCTGGAAAACCTGATTCTGGATTATATGCAGGTGCGTCATTCTTCTTGTTGTACACAATTTCTTCCAATCGCAAAAAACCCCCACTTTATAATTTGAAGACATGCTTACATGTAAATATCGGTAGGTGTCTTTATAGTATGTGTGTTAATATCAATACATATTTTTCTTAAAGTTTATTCTCGAGTTTTAGTCTCCCTGACAGGAGATAATATACATCCAGCTGATACACTTTTCAGAAAGTCATGGATGGTTCAATACTATTTCTCAGCTGAGATCAAAACTGATAATCCCCCATAACAAAAGGCCGGCATTCCAGGAATGAGTAAAGGGAAACCTCTTTGAAAATCTTCGAAAATAATTATATCTTTTTATTTTACTGTTAGGGGATCAATCCTGCACACAGGACATCGGGTGGGGTCTCAGCAATTCCCTGTACAGATGCAGTAAAACATTCCTGTAATTAAACCTGATACCTTTTGCCAAAATCAGCATCATTCCACTTACCTTCCAAATCACTTGCTGCATCTGACTTCATATGATTCATGTCGCAAGAACATGGAAACCTCCTGTATCACAGAGTTCGGCAATCTCTCTCCATTTAAATTGTTTGCCATTGTTTCATCCTTCATGCCAAAATAGACAACTTACCTTATGTTATTTCTGCAGAAGGTTTGCTCACTAACCTTCCCTGCCTGTATCACATTGCAGACTCACTACCTCCATTTGACGATACATTGAATGACTATCTTGGTGTATGAGCTAATTGAACTCCAAGCCATTCCCTCCCCTTCCTCCAGATCTGATCTCTGAGGCATTCCATCAGTTACAGCTTTGCAGGTTGAAACTAAACATTTATCTCTACTTTCTGTTTCCTGTAAACGACAGCTTCCCTGTTCCTGTGTAGCGGCTCAGGTGGGTTGAATGGCCTCCTCCTGGACTGTGTAGTGTACTGTATGAGCTGAATTACTTCATTCTATACTCCTGTGTAATACCTTAGAGGGGCGGAATGGTCTCCTCCTGTGTCATTGTAACTATCCTGTCTGACTGAATGGAGTTTTCCCCAATCCTGTAACAGCATCGAGGGGTGGATTGAGGGAACAACACATGGGGTAGGGACAGCAGTATATCTCTGTAACAGCATCGAGGAGTGGATTGAGGGAACAACACATCGGGTAGGGACAGCAGTATATCTCTGTAACAGCCTCGAGGAGTGGATTGAGGGAACAACACATGGGGTAGGGGAAGAAGTTGCCCATTCGGCTTTTCCATTCAGAATGATCATGGCTGATCCGAGTGCGTCTGACCTTCCATTTCATGTCTGTTCCCAATAAACACAGACCCTTCTGTCCAGTAAAGATCAGTCGAGCTCAGCCTTGAATCTCTTCAATAACTGAGTCTCCACTGCTCCCTGAGGATGAGAACACCACAGACAGCACAGCACTAAAGTGAAAGGGACGTCCTTATTTCATTGTGGGTCTGTTATTTGAAAACTGTATTAACTGAACATCAAATCACCACCTCTTTTCAGACATAAGAACAGAATAATTAGGAATAATTAGGAACATAATCCTTTCCGGACTCCAAACCTATCCCACTTTCCCACTGATCCTTTCCAATCAAATATGTATCGCACCCAGCCTCTGCTGCTGTCTCAGGAAGAGAATGCCTGATAGCATAATACCGCAGGAGCATTAAGGAAATGAGCAGATTGAGGCCATTCAGCTTATTGAGTAGGAACTCCCGTTCAATAATTTCTTATATGTACCTCGACCTCATTCTTCTGCCTTCTACCTGGAATCCTTGATCCCCTTACAAATCAAAAACATATCGAATTGTGTCTTAATGACACTAGTGTCTGGCCTCTGTGTATCCGTATATGAGTAACTGTGTGTGTGTGTGTGTGTGTGTGTGTGTGTATGTGTGTGTGTGTGTGTGTGTGTATGTCTGTGCCTCTGTTTGTTTGTGTCTGTATGTGTGTGTACCTGTGTGTGTGTGTGTGTGTGTGTATGTGTCTGTGCCTCTGTTTGTTTGTGTCTGTATGTGTGTGTACCTGTGTGCGTGTGTGTGTGTGTGTGTGTCCATGTGCTTGTTCTCTGTGTGTTTGCGCGTCTACATCAGTCTGTCTGTGTTTCAGCCTATGTTTTGATCTATATTTATGTCCATTTGTATGTGACTGCATATGTATTTGTGTGTTTATTGTTTATGTATACCTATTCCCTGGTAAGTATTGGGTGTGTTCATCTTTGTCTTTCTGTGTCTGCATCTCTGTGCAGGGAGGTATCTGTGTATTTTTTTTGGAAGTGTAAGGACTGTTGTTGGAACGGTCTGTGGGTTTAAATTGAGAATCGTCTTTCACTGAACATTGATCCTTAACTGGTCAGTAGGACGTGGATGTTTCGGATACTCCACACGAGGTATCCTGGTCCTCTACAGCTCTTCAAGAGTTCTCCCCACATGGAGGGGGAGGGGAGTGAGGGAACGGATATCGGATACTCCACTAAACGGCTTGGCCCTTTCTATCCTATTCAGGCTGTTTCGCCTCGAATTGGAGAAAGGGATGGAGAGAGAGTGGGAATGGGTGACCCGGCTGTTTGTGCTGATATAAGTAGGGGGAGTTGTGAGGTGTTTGGAATGAGTCAGTCGACAGTTTTGAATCCATATGGTATTATTAGTTGCTGAAATCAATACTGAGAGTGGTAGTGCCTGAGCCTTATTTGGAGACAGAGCGTGAACCTTTTTGGGATTAGGTGCTATAACAGATATACAGTGAGTGTGAGGGAGCAGAGAGTATATGGTAACTCTTATCCTAACAGAGTGAGGACGATATTGTTGCTTGTCCAGTATTGTGGGCCATTTCTTCAGATCCTCTCAGCGTCGAGGTGAGCCTCCCTGAATGTCTTGTCCAAATCTGTCACTAATAACTACGCAGACCTCTCCCTCAGCTTCCAGTGACTCAGTTTAGGTAGAGTTTACAGATAGCAAGGAGAAGCAAATATCGGTGTGTTATATATTGAAATCAAAACGGTAGCAGAAAATTTGAGCATCATATGCTCTGAAAATTCGATCGGAAAATATTGTGGGTACCGCAGTCTTATTGAATGGTCTCAAGTTGCATCTAAGCTGTGTTAATTATGACAGCTGAAGCAGTGAAAAATAAGTTCCGTAAGTGTATATGTGGTGGGTTGAAGAGTATGTTGTGAAGCAAACTAGAGAGCAGGTTATTTTGGATTTGATGTTGTATGGTCAGAATGATGAATTATTAACCTTGGTCTGAAGCAGCTTTTAAGGATAATGGCATTTATAAGATGCATTTTACAAAGTGTCTGCATGCAATATAGAATACTTGAATATTCTAGTCAAACGTCACGGAAGACTGGAGGCTACAGTGTCAAGATATCTTCAGTGAATTTGGAAAGTACAACATAACATTCAGTGGGAGACAAGCAATCATTGTTAGAGTCATAGAGTCCTACAGCATGGAGACAGGCCCATCAGCCCAAACTGGTCCATTCCAATCAAAATGCCCATCCACTCTAACCCCATTTCCCCTTATCTTCAGATTAGATTAGATTACTTACAGTGTGGAAACAGGCCCTTCGGCCCAACAAGTCCACACCTACCGCCGAAGCGCAACCCACCCATTCTCCTACATTTACCCCTTTACCAAACACCAGGGGCAATTTAGCATGGCCAATTCACCTGGCCTGCACATCTTTGGACTGTGGGAGGAAACCGGAGCACCCGGAGGAAACCCACGCAGACACAGGGAGAATGTGCAAACTCCACACAGTCAGTAGCCTGAGTCGGGATTTGAACCCAGGTCTCTGGCGCTGTGAGGCAACAGTGCTAAGCACTGTGCCACAATCCTTCTAATTCTTTCCTATCCGTGTGTTTTTCAAATGCCTTTTAAATTTTGTTAATGTATCAGCCTCAACCACTTCTCATTCCATATGCGTAACAGCCCCGTGTTAAAAAGTTGTTCCTCAGGTCCCCTTTTATTCTGTCCCCTCTGACCTAAAGCTGATGCCCTCTAGTCTGTGATTGCCCAACCCTGGGAAAAAAGACTGGGTGCATTCACTCTATCCATGCCTGTCATGATCTTATAGACTTCAATATGATCCACCCACAGTCTCATGCACACAAAAATAAATTGTCCTGGCTTGTCCAACCTGTTTCAATAACTCAGACCATTGAAACCTTGGCAACATCCTTGTAATTCTTTTCTGCACTCTTTCCAGTTTAATAACGTCCTTCCTATAGCAAAGTGAACAAAACTGACCATAACACTGCCAATATGGCCTCACCAGCATCCTGTATAACTGCAACATAGCTCCCTAATTTTGATACTTAGTGATATAAACGGATTAAGGCCAGTGTGCCAAAAGCTCAATTCACTGTCTACCTCGGAATCAACTTTCAGAGAAACATTCACCTGAAATCCAAGGTCCCTCTGACCCACTACTCTCCTTAGGACCCACCCATTCACCATGAAACTCCAAACTTGATTTGACTTTCTAAAATGCAAGAACTTATACTGATCAATATTAAAATCCATTTGCCATTTTTCGGCCACTTCCCCAGCTGATCAAGATACTGCTGCAATTTCTGAAATTTGTGATAACCTTCCTCACTCTCCATGATGCCGCATGTTTTAGTGCCGTCTTCAAACTTACAAATCATGCCTGTACATTCTCATTTAAATCATAGATATATGTAATATGTAGTGGTGCCAGCATCGACCCCTAAGGCATTCCACTATTCACAGGCCTCCAGTCTGACCATTATTAATCTCTGCTTTGTAACATCAAGTCAATGTTGTACCTAATTTGCCAGCTCCCCCTCAATTCCACGCGATCTAACCTTCCAGAGCGGCGTACCATGTGGAACCTTATTGAAGGCCGTACTATAAACCATCTAGATAACATATATAACCCGGACCTCCTCAATGTTGCTGGTCACTTTAGCAAAGAACTCCAACAAAATTGTGAGTCATGATCTCCCTTACACAAACTCCCGTACTGAATTTGATGAAGGGCTTTTGCTTGAAACATGGATTTGCCTGCTCCTCGGATGCTGCCTGACCTGCTCTGCTTTTCCAGCACCATTCTAATCTTACTCCGAACCACACCCTGTCTTTCCAAGTGCATGTATATCCAATCTCTCCGAATCTTCTAAAATAACCTACCCACTAGCTTTTAGGATTACTGGTCATTAGTTCCCAGATTTATCTTTGCAGCATTTCTTGAATACGGGCTCAGCATTTGCTATGCTCCGGTCGTCCAGGACCTGACTCTTTGGCCAGCGATGATAGAAAAGAGGCAAGCAATGCTCTCGCAATTTCTTCTCTATGCTCCTATCCTCCTGCAGTGTTCCTGAATATAACTGGTCAGGACAAGGAGGTTTTAGAAATACTGCAAAGTCAGAAACATACGTCTATTTATTTCAGGTACGAACACGAAAGAGTGAGAAATTGACTCCATGATGGTTAACATAACAAATTCGAAAACATGTTAATCAGAAGAAGTGACTTCAGAAGAATTCCAGCTATTGTGGTAACCTGAGAATTCTCAGAAATTAACGATCCAAAAAAGGAAGGCCATGAAACTGAAAAGGAAATCAACAAGAGAATATACCTGCTTACAAACAGGAACACAAAGACTGCATCAATCTGCGATCTATATTTCAAAGGAAACAAAATAAAAGCAAGATCAAATGTGGAAATTTATAATCAGGAGAGGCGAGGTCATTGTGGACAACAGGGAAATGGCCAAGAAAACAACCAGTTACTTTCCATCTGTCTTCATGGAGGAAGATCCAGAAAATCACCCAGTAATACCAGGTGATCATATCGTACTCCTGGAGCTAAAGAAATAAAGTCAATTCATATCAGTAACAAGGTAGTACTTGAACATGTAGCTGGATTGAGCATTACTAAGTCTGACGAAAAAGATGTACTTCCTATCAAAATGTCGGAAATAAATCACCAATAGTACTATTAATTGCACTGTCGATGACTGTGTTTTATTTTCCTGCACATTCTGCAGAGGGCAGAAACTATTGTGGATAAACGTGAATCAAGCTCTATAGATGAATGGAAGGGATCCAAACAGATAAAGGGAAAAAGAGGGTGGAGAACTGCAGACCAGTTAAATTAAGAGTTGTCGTGAAACTGTTGGAATCCATTACACAGGCTGACATTTTTTGTTATCTAGAAACTAACAGCTACAATGGAGAGAATCGGCATGCATTTCTGATAGAGAAAACATACTTGATAAACTTCGGAATTGTTTGAAGTAATTTCTTACAGCATCGATAATGGGGAATCAGTAGAAGTGGCATACATTGGATTTTCGGAAGGGTTTCTAAAAGATCTCAGTGAGTTCGTAAATGCAATGAATGTGAAGGGTATTTGGAGGAATACATGTAAGTGGAAAGTTAAAGTTTGGTTCGCCTCCATTTAAGAGAGTCAGAACATTGATGTAAAGACATGTTGAAGCAGTTTCACAGCGTGTTGGTGGGACTGTACCTGGAGTATTGTGTACAGTTTTGGTGACCGAATCTCAGAAAAAAAAATGCTGACCGCAGAGGAAGTGCAATGGAAATTCTCCAGATTAATCCTTCAGATGGTGAGATTGCCTGATGAGGAAACTCGGTCTGTGGTCTCTAGAGTTTCAAGCAATGAGAGGTGGGTCACAGTGAATTTAGAAAATTCACAAAATATATGACAACTTGACAATTAACAGAACGCTCCCTCGCTGTCTATTCCACATTCAAGGCAAATAATGGCAGGATCTGGGACAGGCCAGTTAAGGCTGCAATAAGGTGGAAAATCTTCACTTGGAGGGGACTAACTAACACAGGGGCATGGAAACCTACTGACAGGCAAGATTAGGGAGAATCTCCAGATATTCTCCAAGTGTGTCCAGTGGAACAGAATAACCAGGGAACAGGTAGGACTCATTAGTGAGTAGCCAAGTCGCAACCAAATCAACTTTAGTGGTAGGAGACAGAGGGTGGTGGTAGAAGGCTGATGTGCGATTGGAGGCTAGTGTCCAATTGTGTACCTCGGGGATCAGTGCTGTGTCTCTTAATATTTCTGATTCGGAAGTGTTAGTGTTGGACTGGGGTGGACAAAGCTAAAAATTGCATAACACCAGGTTACAGTCCAAAGATTTCTTCAGCGGCACTAGCTTTCGAAGTGCTTCATCCAAGCGCACAACCACCTGATGAAGAAGCAGCGCTTCAAAAGTTCGTGCCTCCAAATAAACCTGTTGGACTATAAGCTGGTGTTTCCTGATTTTAAACCTTATCATAAAGGATGCAGCTGTGAATCTGGACGAGGGGTGGGGGTGCCATAAGTAAGTTTGATACAAAGATTAGCCGGGTGGTTGGCAGTGAGAAGGAATGTCTTATGTTATAGGAAGATACAATGGAATGGTCAGATGGTCACATCAATAGTAGATGGAATGTAACCCTGATAAACATGAGGTCATGCACTTTGGAAGAAGGAACCAGGCAGGGAAGGAATCAATGAATGGCAGCACAATAGGAAGCTCAGAGTGTGCTTCTCCACACATCCCTGAGTGTCGCTGGACAGGGTAACACACAATTTGAGAAAGCGTACGGGAGCGTAAACACAGCCTTCACACATCGAAGCATAGATTATAAGAGCTATGTGGAACTTTTGTTAGCCAAGATGGAATACTGTGTGTAGCTCTGGGAGCTACATTAAAGGAAGGATGTGAGTGCACTGGAGTGGGTGAAGAGGGGATTCACCAGAATGTTCCCTTGGATGGAGCATATCAGCTATGGAGAGAGGCAGGATAAGCTCGGGTTGTTTAGTTTGGAGCAGAGAAGGCTAAGGGGGACGTGAATCAGGAGGATAAGATTGCGAGGGACATGGACCGGGTGGACAGACAGCAGCTGGTCCTTTTAGTCAAAGGGACAGACTTTTGAAGTGAAGGGCTTGAGACTTAGTGAGAATATGAGGACTGTTTTTCACACAAAGTATGTTGGGGTCTGGGATGCACTTCGTGAGAGGGGAATTGTCATGGTTACGTCAAAACCTAGAAAATGCATGGTTGTGCACTGAAATGCCGTACGATTCACAGCGACCGGTTTTGTATTGGAAAGTGGGGCTAATGTAGACCGTGCTGTATTTATGATAGTGCAGAGTCTGTGCTTCTGTGATTCTATGGCTGTGAAAGGTCAATCATTCAGTAGATTAAGATAGGAATTAATCAGTTTCTGAAGAATATCTTATCAAAGTGTATAGGAGTGAACTTGTTATATCTTCTGAAAATACGTCAATGGCAAAATTAAGAGAAAAAGGTGTAGCTTCCTTACAGTCTGATACCAGGCAATTGAGGACAGGTATATAGCTGATCAATGGAGCAAATACTTCAGTTATGCCTTCACAGAAGAAGAAAACAAAAACAAAAATAAAATTTCCTCACAATACGAGGGAACTTTAGCCTGGTGAGAAAAAGGGAATGGAATGAAATTATCCACTAAAACGTTTAATAGAAAATATTGGACTGAAATTAATGGGCATAGACAAAGTCAACAGAGGTTTGTGAAATAGCAATCATATTTGAGAAAATGGCTGTTAGCAAAATTATGGAGAAGGTGTCAACGCAATACGATTGGAATCTCAGAAAGATTTTTGATAAAGCCCCAAGCCTTTTGTGCAAATTCGAATCCCATGGGACTGGAGCTAATATATTGTTTGTATTTTAGAAAGGGAGAGATGGCAGGAAACATTGAGTAGGAATAAAACCATGTTTTTGATTGGAAGGCTTGGAGGATATAACGAGGATCGAGATTTGGCATCCAGCTATTACCAATACACATCACATCTTTGGTTGAGGGGCTCAATTGCAATATTCCCAAGTCTTCTGACAACACTAAATGATATCAGCTTGTGGTTGGATGAGGGGAATGTAAATAAGGCTCCGAGGTGATTGAGACAAGTGCAGTGACTAGGCAAATACCTGTTAGATGGAGAGCAATGCAGAGATGAGAGGTTGTGTACTTTGATAGGATCAATTGAATGGCAGCCTATCATTTGAAAAGGGATTGATTGAAACATGTTGATCAATAGATGAACTTAAGCTGCATTTTTTTATTTCTGCGCAGCCTTCTGAGTCCATGTAGGGCAGAGAGTTCTGAACACGGAAATCAATACTGGGAATGGCATTGGCACGCTGTATACAGTCTACATAGACCCAGTATGTGGGAGCTGTAACATTGAACAAAATCTGGACCTCCCTGTACACCAGTCACTGAAAGCAATATTGCAGGAGCAGAAAACAAGTAGGAAGATAAATGGTTTATTCACCTTCATTTCAGGGAGATAGAATACAGAAGTAATGGTCATTTACTGCAACTGTACAGGGCCTTGGTGAGACCCCATCTCGAAAATTGTGCACTGTTGTGTGCAGTTTTGGTATCTTAGTTAATAAAGGGCAACCCTGCCATTGAGGGAGTGCAGTGAAGGATGACCAGACTGATCTCTGCGATGACAGGTTAGTTGTGGGAGCAGAGTTTGGGGTGACTGGGCTTTAGGAAAATGTGTGGAGAGTTCAGTGAGATATATAAACCTCTGACAGGTTGTGACAGCTTTGAAGCAGGGATGACAGTTCACTTTATAGGAAACGGTTCACGAATCGCATTGCAGTCAAATCGTACTTTTTGTCAGAGAACTCCCTGTATATTGATGGGCCGAAGGCTCTAAATTTCATAATGTTTAAACATATTTTGAGATATGAACATTGTGTGGGGAAAACTGCATTGAGGAGATGTTCGGCCATGAAATAACATGGGGAAAGCTCAATGTGCTGAATGACCTCCTTCTCTCTCGATGTTTTTGTGCAATCTGTGGGAAAGCTCTGTACAAAAGCCGTGGCGGCACAGTGATTAGCACTACTGTCTCACAGCGCCAGTGACCCGGGTTCCATTCCCGAAACATGCGACTGACTGTGTGGAGTTTGCACATTCTCTCCGTGTCTGCGTGGTTTCCCTCCGGTTTCCTGCCACAGTCCAAAAATGTGCAGGTTAGGTGAATTGGCCACGCTAAATTGCCCTTAGCGTTAGGTGTAGGGGAATGGGTCTGGGTGGGTGCGATTCGGCGGGTCGGTGTGGACTTGTTGGTTCGAAGGGCCTGGTTCCACACTGTAAGTAATCTAACCAAATCTAAATGTGGTCACAATAACTCAGATGTTAGGAAGGATGTCTATGCAGGGTCAACAGGACTGTGTTTCCCATTCACTTTCCTTTAACGAGGTTGATGCCGGGTGTTCTGTCAGGTTTTATCATTTAAGACCTCAGAGTAGTTTGATACGAATGAGTGTCTCACTTGGCCGATTCAGGGACCATGTCTGTGCGTCTGGAGTCACTTTTCGCCTGACCAAGAAAGCACAGGAGATTGACTTCCTGAAAGAACATTGGTGTCGGAGATTGATGTTAACAATCAACATTGGACACAAGATCACTATTACTGACACCAGATTTTAGGTCTCGATATTTTATTAATTATTTTTAACTTCCACCAGCTGCCAAAGCATTGGCCTAGTCTGGATTTGCAATCCAATGATATATCCACTACAGCACCATCTCCACATGGGGATGTATCGGAAACCACACTGACCTGATTACTTCGGTGCTACTTGACAGCTCTAAGAAAAAGTATTCCCACCAATTTGCCTGTCATGATTCGACTGAGGGTGTGGTAAAAGGTCCGATTGTAATTATTCTCCTATTCACGGACTGGACATAGCTGAGTAATTTTCTATATTGCCAGAGAGATGTCAGAGTTGGAGCTGGAATGAAACAACTTCCCCAGGAACACGGCTTGTTGTGCAGCACAAATCTTCAGACCTATTGCAGGAATGGGGTCAGGGCCCATTGCCTTTGTCGTATCTACTGTGTTCAGCTGTTTCTTCACGTCACGGGCAGAAAATCGAATTGTTTGAACACTACCATATGTGATTCTGTGGGAAACATGATGAGTATAAGGTGGATCATCATTCACTCAACACGTCTGGCTGAGGATAGTGCAGAAACCACATCCTTGACTTTTTTCATTGACGTACAGAGCTGTTCCGATATTTAGGATGAGAATATTTGTGGAGTACTCTGCTCCAGTAAATTGTTTAATAGTCCATCGACATTTATGTTTGCATTTGGCAGGACGACAGAGCTTAGGTCTGATCTGTTAGTCTTGGGATCATTTCCCCTCTCCATCAGACATTAGTTCTGCTGGTCGGAATTTAACCAGTTGATTGCAGTAGCTTTAATGGGTTGTCAACAGGTTTAGGCTCACGTGATTCCGACCCTGGCATGTTCACCCACACTCATCACTGAACCATGGATCGGCTTGATGGTAATGGTAGAATTATCATCAGGAAAATGTTACAGATTGTCGTTGAATACAATTCCGTTTCTGCTGCTGCTGTGTTCTACAATATCTACAATTCAATTCTACTGACTGTCCCCCAGTTCACACCGAGACCCATTCACCCATCAGCCCTGTATTCAGTGACCTAACCTGGTTTCTGATGCGGTAACACTTGCATTTTCATATTCTCATTCTGCTGAGGGCCTCTCCCTGGTGTCACTCCTCTAATTTGTTACTTTAACTGAATCCATTTAAAGTAATAATCTAAATCGTTTCTCTTCCACAACGTCAACTTCTGTATTTGAAGTGAATGTGTTCCCCTCTGTTATTCTCCCTGACCATGATTAAGAGTTCTGTAGTGTCAATGATGCCAGATTTATGAAGTTTCAGAGTCAAGGAACTTGTGCACCATGCGTTATTGTTCAGTTCCCAGTGTACTGCTCTCCATGTTGGACAGGATGGTTGAGCATCTTTGACATACTTCTTTGGAAATTTTCCAAAAACAGAAATTGCTTAAGAAATTGCTGAAGATGTTGCAGCATCTTCTGGAATGAATGCAGTGTTAAACATTCAGGTCCAGTGACCCTCTACAAAGATCTCCGTTTCTCAATTTTGGTATTTTTATTTTCAGTATCCATAGTTAGTTGTTTGTGAAAGTTTGTTCTTTGCCTATTCACTTCTGAGGGAGCTCAGCAGGTCTGTCAGCATCTGCAGAGACAGAGAAACGGCATTAGAATTTCAAACCCAGTGTGACACTTCTTCACAACTGAAAAGCATTGGAAACTTGGCTTTTTAATACCTTGCCAGAGGTGGGAGATTGGTGACTGGGAATAGAGGCCCTGGCAAAGATAAACCGGCTTTTAGCAGTGGTGAATGTGAAGATGATATAAAATGGGTTTAAATTAAAGTGTGAATGGGGAAAGGGTTTCTCTGTATTGAGTGCAAGATAAAGAAGACACAATCACACAAGGTCATAGGAGGCCAGGAGGGAGAATGTTGACTATGTGGCATTATATAGATCTGGCCATAAGTACGTTTTCACTGTCGAGATCATCACCTCCTTTAGATAAAGGATATCAGGTGCTTGCCTTCGTATTGACACTAGTAAGCGTTTCATGCTGCCTTAGTATTGTAATAGGGAGAAAAAACAAATCACAGTATGAAGTTTGGGCTGAGTATTGTTTACCCTAGTTTCAAATTTGCAGTATTTATCTTTAAATGCTTGTTCTTAAAGTTAGTATTGGATGGAGTGTAGAAGGTTGAGGAATGACATTATAGAAGTATCTAAAATTATGAGAGATATGGATAGGGTGAATAGCAAAGGTCTTTTCCACAGGATGGGGGAGTTCAGCCCTAGATGGCATTGGTTTAAGGTGAAAGAGGGAAAATTCACAAGGGAGGCAGGGGCAGTGTTTTTCCACAGCGGGTGGTGTGGGTATGGAATGAGCTGCCAGAGGAAGAGTGGTAGATCCATGTACAGCTGCAACATTTAAAACTCATTTCGACAAATATACGGATGGGAAACATTTTGAGGCATATGGGCCAAATGAAAGCAGATGGGACGAGGTTAATTTGGAAAACCTGGCCAGCACGGACATTTAGAACAGCTTCACGCAGGTTCACAATGGTTTTGTGAAAGTGAAATTATACTTTGCCCTACAAAATCATGCAAAGTAATTCTGCAGATGCCTGAGAATGTAACAAGCGGACTTGATAAAGGGGATCTGGCAGACACCAAGCTTTCCAGAGTTTTTCCACAAGTTTTACAAAATAAAATTTCTTACACAAGATAGAAGCTCGTAGGATGATGGGGAATGTATTAGCACGGGATGATGATTGGTTAGCACATAGAAATCGGAGAGTCAGGAGAATGAATCATCAATATAAAGGTGGATCTGCTGGAGGACCACGGCTATCAGTCCGAAGGCATCAGTTATTTACACTCTATACTGATGGTTTGAAGGAGAGAGCTGAGTGAAATATACATCCGAGTTTGAGAACAACACTGAGAATCAAAAGGCAGGCTGTTATTTAATGGAGAGGACTTCCACAAAAAGAACAGTACAAAGGGATTGGAGTGTTCCTGTGTATGAAACATTGGATAGGCATTTGGAAGTTATTGGGCTAGTATAGGTTAGGTAGGATTCGGTCGGCGCAACATCGAGGGCGAAGGGCCTGTACTGCGCTGTATCCTTCTATGTTCTATAAAGTCAGCATGCGGGTGCAGCAAGTAACTAGGTTGTTTCATTAGCCGGCTTCCAGGGATGAAAGGGCTATGTTAGTGAGAATCTCTAAGGTTGTAAGGCGATTATTCATTGGGGTTTAAATAAATGAGGAGTGATACTGCTGAAAAATACAAGACACAGAAGGGACTTGAGAAGGTAGATGTGAGACGTTGTTACCATTCCTGAGTGGAGTCTTGAACTCGAGGACATAGATACTGAATATGGAATATCAATTTCTATCTGAGATACAAAGTGATGTCTTCTGTCAGACGGTAGTGAATGCCTGGAATTCCCTAACCCGGAGAGGTGTGGAGAGATACAAGGAGTCGGCGAGAAAGTCGAGTTAGACCTGGAGTAGATCAGCCATATTCGTATTAAATGACTGGGCAATCTTCAGTGGCCCAATAGCCTACTCTTGTTCCTATTTATTAATTTCACGTGCTATGCTTTTGAAAAGTTACTGGTTATTTTTCCGGAAGTTGTGTTGTGTAATGCTGCATTTGGGTGAGCAGAGGATTTGAGTTAACACTGGGTAGGGTATGGGGGCTGTATTCACAGTAAATCCGGCTCTGTAACATGACCCACATCTGGAGCAGACTTTGCAGAAAGGGGAAGCCTGGAAACAGGGATTGGGAGTGAGTGTCACTTCCTGACCCAGCCTGGATTTTCCAAGTACATTTCCAAAACTGCACCCAACCATCAGAGTGTGGCCTTGATCTGCCCCTGTGTAGCACATCCCAAGAGCTGAATGGAACATCAGAACATAGGGCTGCAGGACACGAGGGGGCCATTCAGCCCTTTGACACTACTCCACCAGTAAATAAAGTCGTGGCGTATCTCATTGTGGTCCCAGCTGCACTTTTCTCTCCATGCACCATTATCCCTGATTCACCTGTCTATGGACAATCAGACGAAGCCAGCCTCGATATAATATAACGATTCAGCCATCCCAAACTTCTGGGAAAGCGAATTCCCACTTGAACGAATTCGCACTTTGTGTGTTTTTTTCTTACTCCAGTTGTGACTGAGAATGGAGGATGTAACTCTTTCCTTTCCTAGTCCAACTCTTCCACGGCTCACAACAAATGTTAAATGTAACCAGGTTGGTGATATTGCCGATGGTAAAAGTCTCAGACTGGGTCAGGTTCAGTGATAAGAACACGTCAGGCAGATTTCTTTAGTCAGCCACAAGTTATTAACAGAACTAACGGAGGAGTATGTTGGATCTGTGGGTAACACTGCTGCCTCACATCACCAAGGAGCTGGGTCTAACTCCAACCTCAGGCGACCCTCTATGTGGAGTTTAAACATTCTCTCCGTGTCTGTGTGGGGAGACAGTGCTCCAGTTTCCTTCCACTGTCCAATCATGTGCAGTTTGAAGTGGATTGCCCATAGTGCCCAGGGATGCGTAGGTTAGGTGGGTTAGTTATGGGAAATGCTGGGTTACAGCAATAAGATTGGGGGCCAGGTCGAGTTGGGATGCTGTTTGGTGGGTCAGTGTGGACTTAATGGACGGAATGCCCTGTCTCCACACTGTAGAGATTCTATGAAAATGACAATAAATTTGAACTATACAAACACCCAGTGGGTACATACCTAATCCACTCTCCTCGAGGTCTTGTATGTTTCATTTTCATTCCAAGAGTAACCTGTTAAAGCCTTCATAATATAAGCCCTTTACCCCAGGAATACGTGAAATGAAATATCTCTGAACTGCTTCCAATGTAATTACATCCTATCTCAGATAAGGAGACAAAAAGACTAATCTCGCAGTCAGATCATAATGTTTATAATTGTTTTCTCAAAGTGGTGTGTGAGTCTTTGGAACACGCTTCCCCACAGAGCATTGGAGGCAGAAATATTGAATATTTTTCACGCATAGATGGAAGGTTCATAAATAACAACAGAGTCAATGATTATTGAGGAATGGGCAGCAATGTGCAGTGTGGGGTAAAATGTAGACAGTGGTATCAAATAACACAGCTTCAGAACCTCCAGGAATGTAATGCAAAATGAAATGATAATATTGATAAAATGTTAAGGGAGAATACAAGATGGCTGCTATCCAGAAGGTCTGATTGCTGGGCGCTGCATCAACACACGGGCAAAGTGCTTCTCTAATCCACCCCATCCCAACCATTTACTTAAAATTCAGCACTAAAAGAGCGACAGAATCTTTACGAATCCCGATTTGTAAAACGGAAATGACAAAACATGGGGAAAGGATCGAGTAAGTCCCAACAAGTGGTGCACCCGTCAGAAGCATCGAGCATGCCTGAGGCCGCTGCTGCAACCCACTCTGCTCGTTCGATCGACCCAGTTATATCACCAGGCCTTGGTCACTGAGTTCACCAAGTTACGTGAAAAGATTGAAGCCATGATTGAAGAAGAGTTCACCACAGCCACTCTCAGTCGTGCTCCAAAAACATGAGCAGCAACTTGACAGCCTTGGACACAGAACAGACGATGCCAAGGGCCGAACCACAGTGACAGAGACCGTGATCGATTCCTCTCGGGAGAGGATCCTTGCCCCTGAAAAACAGATCTGCACCTTAACTGAACAAGAAGACGACCTCGAGAACAGGAGTAGGATGAAGAATATTCACATCGTCGGTTTGCTGGAGCGGACAGAAGGTGGTCAGCTGGTGCGTTTGTTCAAGAACTGGCTGCAGTGATTCCTTCACTTGGAAACTGAGGAGGGACGGGAGAAGACTGAGACAGTTCATTGGGTTACAGCACGGAAGTCAGACTCAGCCCAACACCTTCATCCTGTCCTTGCGCGATTACATAGTTATGGGGACAAACAAAGTCTGATGGAAGCTTTCAGAACCTAGTGGAAGGATCCAATGTGTTTATGTCACGAGAGCTCCAGGATTATGTCCTTTCTGGATTTTTCAGTGGCGGTGATTCAGGAATGAAAATCTTTTGATGACATCAAAAGAAGAGTAAGGGAACGCTGAATTCAGTAACCCTTACGGTACCCAGGGGTGCTCCGTATTGCTTTCAATGGATCCACGAACTCGTCTGATTCTCCAGAGAAAGCAAAAACTTTGTGGACATTTTAAGTAAGCTGGATATTTAGATAATCATGTTTATCCTTAAAGAAATTTTATTGGATTTTTCTGGTATTAACCAGTGCTACATTATAGTCGAGGATGGGTAGAGTACTCATTTTTAATTCCTTCATTAGTATTAGTACACTTTTTTTCTTTCTTTGCTTGTGTCTGGGGTGCAGTTCAAGGTGGAGGGAGTTACAAAGGTAGTTGTGATGACTTAGTGCCGACTGAAGGGCAGCTTTTGTTTTTAATTGCCTTGAATTCCATATTGGTAGCGGGCAGAAGATAACGTTGTAAGATATGTCAGCATCCTCAGTTTGCAGGGATGGGGTCCAGGAGAGGTAAATTCCCCTTTCGAGTGTCATTGGAACTTTGGATTTTATTTCGTTGTTTGTTTTTTTATGTGTTTAGCTTTGGAAAGTTTTGAGAGCTTGTTAGTTGTAGTGGTTTTAGTTTGTAAAGTTTTAAGGCTCTACGAGTTTTTTTGCATTAATGATCAACGATGTGTAATTCGATGTGAAACTCTAGAGTTGAAATGTTGCTACAGTGTGTTATGGATAATGATGTGCTTAAATGGGTACCTGGAACATTAATGGGGGGGTGCACCTGCCACTCAAGAGGAAAAATGTACTTTCTCGTCATAAAACAGAGAGGGTGGATGTTTTCCTATTTCAGGAGATGCACCTTGATGACAAGGAACAGTTGACGTTACAGCAGGGCGAGTTTGATTGGGTTTATTTCTCGTCTTTTAATAGTAGGAATAGGGGAGAAGCCATACTACTTAGGAAGAATCTTCCATTTAGAACACAGAACAGTACAGCACAGAACAGGCCCTTCAGCCCACGATGTTGTGCCTACCACTGATCCTCATGTATGCACCCTCACATTTCTGTAACCATATGCATGTCCAGTAGTCTCTTAAAAGTCCCCAAAGTCCTTGCTTCCACAACTGCTGCTGGCAGCACATTCCATGCTCTCACAACTCTCTATGTAAAGAACCCGCCTCCGACATCCCCTCTATACTTTCCTCCTACCAGCTTAAAACTTTGCAATACCTCCCACACAGTTATAGAATATTCTTGAGATTGCTGATTATGGAATGTTCCAGATAATGTTCCAAATGATTCCCAGTTTCAGGAAAATGGCAGTGTCCCAGTGTGTAACACATTAGAGGAAGGAGTAGAGATGTACATTTTTTTAAATCACACACAATTCAAACCGTGCTGAGGCCATTCAGCCCTTCAAGTGTGCTCTAGCATTTAATAATATCCTGGCTGATCTGATGGTTTTCTCAGCTCCATGTTACAGGAACATTCAGTCATTCAACCCCCTGGGTTCCTGTCACTGACCAGATAGCACTCAGGCACTTTTACCCCAGTATTTTTTCAATCGCCTTTTTAAGGGCATTTCCCATAGGGATGGACACTCCTAACAATATATTCCATCATCTTTATACTTTCATGCAACGGTCAGCATGCTTTACACAGGCCAAACAAAAATCTACACTTATTTTATGGTTATAAGTATCCCATCACACTTAGTAATTCAGGTTATTTCACTTTTCCCAAAATGCTCCCCCACTTTATCTCACTCACCTCTCCTGCCCTATTTCCCAATTGTAGGTCAAGTTTGTCCCTTCCCGAGTGGCTTCTCTATATGTTACTTGTGGAAACTTTCCTGAACAGACTTAACAAATTACATTCCTTCTAAGTCCTTAACCATCTGGAAGTCCCAGTCTATGTTAGGAAAAGTGAAATCACCTATTATAACAACCCTATTGTTCCCGCAAGTCTCCCTAGTCTCCCTGCATATTTCTTCCTCTAATTCCCATTGATGATTTGGAGGCTTATAGTGCAACCACTATAACATCACCATCCCCCTCTAACTACTTTGCACCATTCACCAAACCTCATTGGATATTATCTAAGTTATTTCAACTTTAAATACAGGTGTGGTACCCGCCTTAATCAGTACTATTGGCATTTAAACTGTTCCCATTTACATCTCTCCATCGCCGTGATTTCCACATCCACGGCACCCCTTGTCATGGCACAATGGAGATATGGAGCTGTAAATGGATGGGAGCTGCACACCCTGTCACTTACAACATTGGCTGCAAGTTTCCCCACACTGGGCAGCGACCGAAGACAGTGTTACCGAACAGTGAAACAGCCTGGTTTTTTTGTATGAATGAACCAGTGCGGTCTGCACAGCTCCCCATGCTGGACCTTTAGACCAGGATGATAGATCAAGCATTGGTGTGGGCTGCACAGAGTACCATTCTGGATATTGCTGGTTTGCATTCAGCAGTACGGTAGCCAGATCTACACAGTGCTCCATCCTGAAAGTATCATGGATGGGCTGGTTTTGTGAGTTGGATTGCGAATGTGAGAGAATTAAACATCTGGCAATACCTTTATTTTGTGTTTTCATTCTTGTGATTGGACTCTTCAAATCCTGACTCATCCGGTTAGACCCATCCTTCTGGATAAGTCATGGTGACTGTTGTTACAGCATCTGGGTATGCAACATGACCAACAAATGGAGCACAGGCTGCAGAGAGAACAGTCTCCGTAAAATGGAATGAGGGAATCATAATTAGATCAGCTGTGGTCTTAGTGAATGGTGGGGCAGGATTGAATGGACCACTAATGCAACCTATCATACATTTCTGTTTGTGCCATGCAAACCCACCTTCTCTCCCATTGTCCCATACTGGTGGGGAGTGAGGCACCTCCTCCTTTTCCTGCGTAACAGGATTCTCGGGCCTTACTAGCCTCCAGATTTCCCTGTTTCCCAGTTTCTAGCAGTTGAGTTATTGCCTCCTGTTCCTGTGTCCCAGTGTCGAACAGTTGAATGACTCCCTCCTGTACCTGTGTCCCAGACTCGAACAGTTGAGTGACTCTCTCCTGTCCCTGTGTCTCAGTCTGGAACAATTGAGTGACTCCCTCCTGTTCCTGTGTCCCAGTCTCGAGCTGTTGAATGACTACCTCCTGTTCCTGTGTCCCAGTCTCGAACAGTTGAGTGACTGCCTCCTGTTCCTGTGTCCCAGTCTCGAACAGCTGAGTGACTGCCTCCTGTTCCTGTGTCCCAGTCTCGAACAGTTGAGTGACTCCCTCCTGTTCCTGTGTCCCAGTCTCGAACAGTTGAGTGACTCCCTCCTTTTCCTGTGTCCCAGTCTCGAACTGTTGAGTGACCCCCTCCTGTTCACGTGTCCCAGTCCCGAGCAGTTGAGTGACTCCCTCCTTTTCTTGTGTCCCAGTCTCGAGCTGTTGAGTGACGGCCTCCTGTTCACGTGTCCCAGTCCCGAGCAGTTGAGTGACTCCCTCCTGTTCCTGTGTCCTAGCCTTCAGCAGCCGAGTGACTGCCATCTATTTGTGAAAATTGATGTCCTCCACCTGTTCCTGTGTAACAGGCTCCAATCTCTCTGTGCTCACCTGCTGCTCCGGTGGAATGGAGTTGAGGGACTGAATGGACTCTTCACATTCCTTACAGCTTCTCTTGACTAAAAGCCTTTCTCCTGTTTGTGGAAAACACCATTAAAATCTGAATGATGTATTTTTGTATTTGACTCTCAGTAATTGAGCAAACAAGCTGACTGACTGAATTCAGAACCTGAATAACCTCTTCCTGTTCCCGTGTTATAAACTCAAAACTCAACAGAGTCTCAGTGATGTACAGCACGGAAAAGGACCCTTCGATCCAGTCGTCCGTTCTAACCAAATATCCTAAATTAATCTCGTCCCCCTTGCCAGCACTTGGCCCATATCCCTCTAAACCCTTCCCATACACGGACCCATTCAAATGCCTTTTAAATGGTGGAACTGTGCCTGCCTCCACCACCTCCTCTGGGTGCTCAATCCATATACACAGCAGGCTCTCATTGAATGTGTTGTACCTCATTTCCCTTTATAAATCTTTCCCCTCTCACCTTAAACCTTTGTCCTGTAATTTTGGACTCGCCTATCCTGGGGTGACTGTTTACATTATCTATGCCCGTCATGATTTTATAAACCGCTTTAAGGTCACCTCTCAGCCTCAAAACTTGAAAATACTCCCAGCCTATTCAAACTCTCCCTGAAAATCTAACCCTCCAACATCTGCAATATTCTTTTAAATCACTTCTGCATCCTTTCAAGTTTGACAACATCTTTCCGACAGCAGGGAGACCAGAATTAAAGGCAATATTACAAAAGTGGCCAAACCAATGACCTGGACAGGGGCAATATGTCATGCAAACGCATAGACTCAAAGCACGCACCAATAAAGGGAAGATCACCGAGTGTTTTCTTCACTACGCCATCTACCTGTGAGGGCACTTTCAAGGAACGAAGAACCTGCACCACCAGGTGACACAGTAGCTCAGTGGCTTACATTGCTGCTTCAGAGCGCAGCGATCTGGGTTGAATTCTATCCTTGAATGACTACCTGTGTGGTGTTTGCACATTCTCCCTGTGTCTGCGTGCGTTTCTTCTGGGTGCTACTTTTTCCTGCCACAGTACGAAGATATACCGGCAAGTGTAGATTGGCCATGCTAAATTGCCACAAGTACCCAGGGATGTGTGGGCGAGGTGGATTAGCCATGGGAAATGCAGGCTCAGAGGGACAGGGTAGGCGTTTCTCCAGTAGGATACTGTTTAGAGGGTGGGTGTGGCCTTGATGGGCAGAATAGCCTGTTTCGTCACTGGAGGGATTCTATAATTTCATTGGAGTTCCCTTTGAGTGGCAACTTTCGACAGAACTCTACCTACATATCTTGCCCTGATTTGTCTTGCCAAAATGCAACAGCTCACATTTATCTAAATTTAACTCCATCCACCACGCCTTGGCTCACCTAATCAACTTTCTCTCTGTTCGGAGATATCATTTTTCACTGTCGACTACACCACCAAATTTGGGATTATCTACAAGCTTACAGACCATACATCATATACTCAAATACAAATGATTTGTATAAGTGACAAGAGGCAGTGAAGTCACTGTTGACCTTTGTGGCACACCACTGGTCACAGGTCTCCAAGTTTAATGAACAAATATCCAGTGTCACGCCCTGTCTCCAATATTCAAAAAAATGTTGGTTCTAAATGGCGAGCTCTCCCTGGAGCCCAGGCAGTCTGACCTTGCTAACCAGTCTACCATGTAGAACATTTTGGTTTTCTTACTGAATTCCCTAAAGACAACCTCCCCTGTTCTGCCCTCATCAATCATCTTCATCACTTCCTCAAAAAATTCCACTGAGTCAGTGAGACGTGATCTCCAATGTACAAAGCCCTCTTCTGTCCTTGTCTTTCCAAATGCATGTACATCCTTTCCCTCAAAACCCCCTCCAACAATTTAGTCACCATTAGCGTCAGGCTCATCGATCTATAGTTACCTGTTTTTTTCCTTACTTTCTTAAATGATGACACTACGTTAGCAGCCCTCCAGTACCATGGCACCTCACCTGTGGAAATCAATGTTACAAATACATCAGCAAAATGCAGAGCAATCTCTTTCGTAGCTTCCCACAAACGTCTGGGATATAACTGATCAGGTCCCAGGGATTTGTTCACCTTTATGTGTTTTAAAATGTCCAACACCTCCTTGTAATATAGACACTTTTCAGGATATTATTAAACATTCTTCATTCTCTCGCGCTTGTAACTCCCTCCACATTATATACTGAGGAGAAATACTCATTTCATATCCCTCCCATCTCTTGTAGTTCCACGTATAGGTAGCCTTACTGATCTTTAAGGTGCCCTATTCTCTCCCTTGTTAATCTTTTGCCATGAAAAGATTTGTAGAATTTCTTCAATACCTCGTTAACCCTATTTCTGAAGCCCCAATTTGTGTTCACATTTTTCTGGCCCTATATCCCCGTTGACTATACACTTACTGCCCTTATACTCCTCTGGGGATCCACTTGATCTCAGGTTTGTTTACTTGACATGTTCCTCCTTCCTTACCTTGACCAGAGCATCAATATATCTAGCCATCCAGCACTCCCTGCACCCACCAGCCTTGCCCCTCTCACTAACAGGAACACGTTGGCTCTAGACTATCTAAAACCAAGTATTGATGGCCTTGCATTTTCCAACCATCCCTTTACCTGTGAATAGGATATTCCAATCAGCCTTTCACAGGGCTCACCTAACACTTTCAAAATTGGTCTTGTTCAAAGTTAGAACTTTATTGTTTACATCAGGTCTTTCCTATTCCATAACTAATTTAAACATAATACTTATGCGTAACAGACTTGAAATGTTAAATAAACACTTCCTGCTCCTCTGTAACAGGCTCGAGAGGCTGCATGGGATCCTCCTGTCCCTTTATAACAGCCACAAAACATTAAATGACACATCAACCCCTGGATTATAAGCAGCCAATAAACTGAACCTGATGGAGGTCCATTCCTTCTCAGTTACAGAAACAATGAACTCCAGGTGCCCTCTCAGTGACACCTCATACAGCTGCAGCAACAAATCCTTTTATTTTGAATGATTTTGTTGGCAAAATGCGCTAATATTCCAGAGTTCCACCTTTTCAATTAGCAACAGGCTAATATGGACTGAATGGCCTTCTCCTATCCTTCTGTAAGAGACCCATAGGGACAGAATTGCTTCGGCCTGTTCCTGAGCAGCAGTCTCAGTGCTCTGTGTCAAGATTATAAAAGGATTTGAAAACAGGGCACTTAAAACCCAGCGTAGCCTCACACTGGTCAATAAGTATCATACTGTAGGTTAAGGCATCTAGAAACTTGCCCATCCGATGTTTTTTTTATGTAGCTGATCTGTTATTTTATAACTGCTTCCTTTCCTAAACAGAGTGGAACACATATACACCCCTGCAGTGTTCTGTTAATAATATTGTATGCAAGGAAAAGTAAATAAAAAATTAAAGATTTATGGTCCATCCCTCAGCAACCATCATCCAATCCATCCAAAACCGGGAAATGTTCCCTTTTATAGTGATATGAAAAGTGATGTATGGAACTGGTTAACTGATTCTATTTTTTCAGTGACTGTGATTAATGCCAATCCCCATAGATTCTAATTGTCCCAGTGAAGGATTTACATCTTTTAATGATAAATGGGCGCCATTCAATGCGTTATCCCATAATATGAGCGGGACCATCACCGACAGTACTGACAGGGGTCAGCAGATCCAGAGAGAGGGGGAGGAGAGATCAGGATCTGAGAACATTAGACTGGAATGTTCCAACAATGGATCAGAATCTGAGAACATTCGACTGGAATATTCCAACAATGGATCAGAATCTGGGAACATTCGAATGGAATATTTCAACAATAGACAGGAGTTTATCCGATTATATTTGGTATCTTTCTGCATTTTATTGGTTGTCATTATCATGGCGGATCTATTACGCTCTTCCCTTTATGTAATATTTTTATTATCCCTTCCTGGCTATCGTTGGTGTTCCTGGTAAGTGTCACTATCCTTTTTTTTTCTATAAACTGGTTATGACTGTATTACTGCTCTTTCATATTTTCGACACTTCTGTCCACTATTATTTTTCCTGTTGAAACTCTGAATCCAGATATTTACTCTACAGACCACTACCTAACTACATAAATGAAGGTGTTCAATTACTGCCTCCCTCTGCTCTGGCAATGTTACTCATGGATCTCGATGTTGACCTACTCAATTTCAGCGGAGAACCGCAATGTATTGTATCTTTGCCTTGGTTATTTAAATATTAAGAGCATGTAGGTCACTGTCTACTGTTCTGGTTACAAACTCCACTTCCTTCCAGTGTTTCCATCCCATGCCTGGCCAATATCTGCGGCTGAAGCAGATGAGTCACAACTGTGGAAGATCCCTTTGATCATGAGCTGATTCCTGACACCATGCCCTGACCATTTCTAGCTTGAAATACTTACCACTCCGCGATGTATCTCACTGGCTTATTCCATCTCCTGTTTGAACCTTGAGTTATAAAATACAGTCTTAATGAAGTTAATAATCTGCTGCTGATGCTCCCAGCTTCAAACCTGCCCAAGAAAATCTGATTCGAACTCACACCAACCTCCCATCCATCTGTCATTCATGTTCACACGGATGTATATTGCTATTTTTATGGCAATGCCTTTATTTTAACATTCTCAAACACTTTACCTTATCTGTACACTCTGATGAACACACACACACGCAGAGAGAGCAAATCTTCCCATTGTAGGCAGTAATCTGATGCGAGTATAGTTAGCATATGATAGTAAAGTTTGCAATGCTCTCCATGCTGGGCAGATAGTGCAGTTTACTGAGCAACACACTAGCATGGTATACACAGCTCTCCATGCTGGGCTGGCATCTTGTCCCAGTTTGTGTTGTTTGTGGTGTTCTGTGAAGCAGATTCAGAATTTGCTGTAACAAACCATTTCAGATGATCTGACAATGCCTTTATTCAATGTTCTCATTCTTGTAATTTTACTCTCGAAGATCTCACTTCTCCAGTTAGTCCCACTGCTCTGTCTTTTTCCCCATATTTCCACAACCTCCTTCCAGTTAATCAACTGTCTGTTTCTGTCTTTAATGTGAATCTCTCTGTCCCTCTGTATCTTTCCCTGGCCTTGGTTTTGGCTATATTTTGCATCGATAGCTGGCATTGTGTAGCTCAGAAACAGTGAAATGTGTGTCAGGCTGTTTTTCACTTCCCGGTATGTCCCATGTGATGATCCATGGACAGGCGTGTTTCAGAAGTTATGAGACACATCCTTGTAACTTGGACTGTACCTGTGTTTGCCAACTCAGGTGACCTTGTGAACAGTAACACGGGGAAGCCCATTGACTAAAGGACCAGGCATCTAAATTGTCTGACAATGCTGTCACATTTTTTTTAAAAAAGGTTATTTTCTCTTTTTTTTTAACAAGAGATCTTAAAGTCCAAACTGCCGACTGTAAACGGCTAAAGTAACTAACTTTTAGGGTTTTAGCGTTTTTAATAAATAGTAGTAACAATGGCCAGCTCGCATAGTCCAGGCTTTCTAGTTTTTTCTTTATAGCTGTAAGTCATTAGGTGCGTGTGTCCCAGAAGAGTTGGAAGTTTTAGTAAATTATCCCTAACTGCTATTCTCTCTGAAGCTTCACTTGATGCTGTTTCCTCCTGGATTGGAGAACTGCATGTCTGAATGCTCTTTGTTACCATGGGGTGTGTTTCGGTGATGTTAGTATATTGGAACAGTTCATTTGTAGACGGTATTGTATCCATTATTCGGTTAAGGTTTCCAATAGTTAAGTTATTCTAAATTCCTCTTCATTTTGTATGGATTTTCATTAGAGTGTTTAAATATATTTTGTTTTAATTAATGGTGAGTGGTTTGGGTAGTATCATCACATCTGGAAATCCCACTTCGCATCCAACTTTAAAATAAGAAAATGCTGGCATTCAAGCTACCTTCTTGAAATAATTTGAGGCAGTCTGGTTGGTCTAACTGTGGACTCTTGTCTGGTTCTAAATCGATAATACCAAATTGGGTTTGAATTACAATCCCTACAATGTGCAAACAGGCCATTTGACCCAACAAGTCCACACCGACCCTCCGAGGAGTCACCTACCCAGAACCATTCCTCTGCCTAATTATGACATATTTACCCCAACAAGGCATCTCACCCACACATCCCTGAAAACTACAAACAATTCACCTGATGTGCACATCTTTAGATTGTGGGAGTAAACCAGAGCATCCAGAATGCTCTCATGCAGACACTGGAGAATATGCAACGGAGACCATTGGGTTCAAAAGTCGCGTATGGTATTGTTCCAGATGTTGAATTCGTTTGGTTTAAAACGTGTTTTGTGTATAAAGATTCTTTCAGTCACTGAGAGTTCTCTGGGTGTGGAAGAAGTGAAGTTGGGTGTTATACAAAAGGTAACGAAGGCAAAGCTGCAGGAATTGACAGACAAGCTGGAGTTGGGGTTGCGATTGTCTGTGAGAAAATGAGAGATAATTACGGCTATAGCTCGGCAATTACATTTGGTGGAACCACCATCAGACTCTTTGGAAATGGCTCGAATTCAATTTGAAATGAGGCGCCTTGAACATGAGAAGGAATTGAAACCATTTAAATTAAAATGAGGCATAGAAATAAAAGAAAAGGAAATGAAGAAGAAAGAGAGAAAGCGAGAGAAAAAAACCAGAGATTTTCAACTTCAAAAGTTAGTAATTAGAGAGGAAAGTTGACATAGAAGGTGGAGATGAAGGCAGACAGTAGGTTGAATGAGGAAGATAGTAAGGATGAGCAATCCTTTAGTAGCCAAAGGCCTGATGGGGTTTTGTTTAAATACGCCCAGGCATTGTCTAAATTTGATGAGAAGGATGGGGAAGTCTTTTTAATTTCATTTGAGAAAGTGGCTAAACAAATGCAGTGATCAGTTAACATGTGGATTTAGTTGATCCACCCAGAGCTGGTAGGTATTTGCATCCCTATCGGAGGACGTATCTGGCCACTATGAGGAGGTGAAGAACGCCATCTGAAGGGCATATGAACTTGGGCCAGAAGCTACAGACAGCGTTTCTGGAATCTAAAAAAAAAGCTCCCTCGTTAAACGTACATTGAGTTTGAACAATCAAACAAAGTAATTTTGAAAGGTTATAGAATGGCATTAAAAACAGAGGAAAGCTAAGGCACTCTTAGAGAGATTCTTATTTTGGAGAAGTTCAACAATTCACTTCCTGCAGTCGTGAGAACTCGTGTGGAAGAGAAGAGAGAAACAATGGCAAGATTAGAATCTGAAATGGCTAATGATGATGATTGCGTTCAGAAATCAAAGTTTGGTTTCTGGGAGAGATGGAGAAGAATGTGCGAGATCTTCTTAATACATATCCCTGTGAGAGTAAGGTTTACTGGCATAGGCCAGGAGTAGCAGGTGAAGGGTTTTCAGCATTAAGAGGTACAGAAGTATGTAATTATTTTATTCTAAGACATAAGGAGCTATGTTATTCAGAAGAACTATTGGAGAGATGAGGAGTGCTCCATTATGTAACGTGTGGTTGGAGTGTCCAGTGCAAACATCAACAGATTTATTCCACAATGGGGAAGGAAGCCTTGAGCTTGGTGTTGGCGTTACAACATTTCAGCATTTAAATTGCGAAGAACATTCATGAGACAAATCTTTATCACTGATCGTGACCCCTTAAAACTTTTGGAGACGTTCAGGTGAAACAATACCAGTCTGTTTCTATTGAGCTTATTATTGCTGCCATTCAATTTGAAATTATACAGTTGACAGAGCGAGAAAACTAAGTTTTGACACATTCTGGGGACGTGGATGAAGAAAGACAAAGGCATTCTGTGGCAGGAGTAAAATGACTGAAATCGAATCTCGTTGTGAACATTTATATGCTCAGAGTCAATATTATATGTGTGTGTGTGTGTGTGTGTGTGTGTGTGTGTGTGTGTGTGTGTGTGTGTGTGTGTGTGTGTGTGTGTGTGTGTGTGTGTGTGTGTGTGTATTGCAATCATAGAATCACAGAGTCATAGAGATGTACAGCATGGAAGCAGACACTTCAGTCCACCCACTCCATGCCCCCACATTTCCCAACCCAATCTCCTCCCACCTGCCAGCACCCAGCCCATATCCCTCCAAACCCTTCTTATTCATATACCCATCCATATGCCTCTTAGATGTTGCAATTGCATCAGCCTCCACCAAATCCTCTGGCAGCTCATTCCATACACGTATCACCCACTGCGTGAAAAAGGTTGCCCTTTAGGTCTCTTTGATATCTTCCCCCTCTCACCCTAAACCTATGCCCTCTAGTTCTGGACACCCCGACCCCAGGGAAAGATTTTGCTTATTTATCCTATCCATGACCCTCATAATTTAGTGAACATTTATAAGGTCACCCCTCAGCCTCCGACGCTCCAGGGAAAATAGCTCCAGCCTGTTCAGCCTCTCCCTATAGCTCAAATCCTCTAGTCCTTGTAAATCTTTTCTAAACCTTTTCAAGTTTCACGACATCTTTCCGAAAGGAAGGAGACCAGAATTGCCCGCAATATTCCAACAGTGGCCTAATGAATGTCCTGTCCTGCCGCAACATGACATCCCAACTCCTGTAGTCAATACTATGACCAATAAGGGAAAGCATACCAAACACCTTCTTCACTATCCTTTCTATCTGCTACTAATAGAAGAAGATTAGGAGATCTAACATGAATCCATCTTTGTATATTGATAGATCATTTTACTAAAGGTGGAGTTGTGAGGATCCTATCACTATAAAAAGGTTATTTTCTCTTGTTTTTTTTTAAGAGAGGTTTTAAAGACAGAGGTGCGGAACTGCTGTCTGAAAACAGTTTACGTAAATAACTGAGGAGGCCTTTAGGTTTTATTAAAACGGTGATAACAATGGAAGGGCAGTGGCCAGCTCTCCCAGACCAGGGTTTCTCTTTTTTTTTGCTGCAGTATTCAGAAGCTGTTGGAGATCCCATCAGGGTTCGAAGTTTCAATAAATGATCCCCAGCTGCTTTTCTCTCTGAGATGGTTGTTGATGTTGATTTTTCCTGGATCAAAAAACTGCATGTAAGAATCTGTATTTGAATTTATCTTTGTGCCAAGCAGTGTATACCAAGAAGGTACGGTATCTATTGTTTGTGTAACTGTTCCAACATATAAGCTCTCCCAACATTTTCTTTGATTGTATTTTAACTAAAGAATTTGAATAGATTATATTTGGCTTAATGTTGAGTGCTTTGACCAGTCACAACATATCTGGAAAACGCACTTCACGTCTCTCTTTCAAATAAGGAAAGGTTTGGGTCTAAGCGGCCTTCTTAAAGTATTTTGTGGGGATCTGGTCTGGTCCACAATATTTGTAGCCGAGGGGTTTCTGACTGACTCCTGTTGTTGAAACGTTAGTGGAGTTGCTGGGGATGGTTTGCTGGGGCTTGTGCTGTGAGCTGCCTCAGACATTCAGTGAGACTGGAGGATTTGGTGACCCAACTTTGGATGGAGCATGGGGCCTATGGTAACAGCATCTGGGTGTGTAACATGAACACCAAATGGAACAGAGGCTGCAGACAGGGGAAGCTCTGAAACCACGGAGTGAGTGTGTGTTGGGAAAGGGATCTGCTGTATCCACTCCAGGTTTTCCAGGAACAGCTTCCCAAGTTACACTTAACCCAGGAGCAGAGTATGAGGGGATCTGGACTGAACACGGATCTGGTCACAGAGCGGTGTCACCTTCTTCAACATGACCTGCAGCTTCACGCCAGGGGGAAGACGGTGCTGCCCCCTATTAGGGTCACAGTTTCATTCAGCTTCTGTGATCCGAAACTTTCCAGGCCGGAGTCGGTGACAGCTCCGTCTTCTCCCAGTATCTCAACATCAATGTCACCATTCGGTGATGGAGGATGTATATGGTGGATGAGATTAATACATTCCCTCTCCCTCAGCGGGAAGCTGCCAGGTGTATGCTTATTTTCCCAGTATAGTGAGATTCCCGAAGGTGTACATGGTATCTGCAGAGTAGCCATTACATGGGGAGAGGTAGAGGAACTGAAGGAGCTCTCACTCTATTAATGTTACAGGTTGTCCATGTACAGTATATTATGTTGGTGAATACCCCTGTCCTGAAAGCAGCCATTGTTCCTTCATTCAGAAGCAGGCAGCCATTCCCATCGTCTACGGGTCTCCATGTAGAAAGGAATAATTGTATCTTGGATAAAGGCCTTCCCCTTACTACACGTTTCAAAACACCATCCCCACCACCAAACAACCACATCAAAAGTATTCCATGTGTACAGAGAGCAATGGGGTCACTCGGATTGTCAATGAGCAGACCATCAGGGATGGAGAAAAACCTTCCATGTCTGAATGGGTCTCCGTGAACCCCCAGTACACAGTATCACGAAGTCCTGTAATCCCTCTCCATTTCAATAACATACTGCCTTCCATTATTCCTGTAAATGAGATTACAGGTTATATTATGTTGTATTCCACCTGCCAGATTATTATCCATTGTCTTTAACTTTCTGTACCTATGTGCAGACACTCCACCCTCTCTTGATAATTTAATCTCTTGCATATCCAAGCAACATCACCAAACTCAGTATATGTATATCTGTTCCAACCTCCTGATCATTGATGTAGATTGTAAATAGTTGAGGTGCCCGCACTAGTCACTGTGTGACTCCACTGGTGACGTTCTGACAAACTGATTAAGACTGACTTATCCAGAGAGCCTGCTTCCTGTTTGATAGACAGTCCTCCCTCTATACTGTGTAACACGGTCGAAAGGCTGAGTATGGACGAGGAGCATCAGTCAGGCATCCAACCCCTCAAACCTGCTCCGCCATTGAATACAATCATGGCTGATGTTATGTTCCACTTTCCTGATAACTCTCCATCCTAAGACACCTTTCTTTGCAGGAATCAGTTGAGGGAACTATCTCTGAGCTCCTTCCAATATAACAATACACTTTCTTCATTGAGTAGAAACATTCTTTACACACTACTCCAATGTGATCTCACTAAGATCCTGTACAGAGGCAGCAAAAACATTACCAGGCTGCTGAAAGGTTCCCATCCAGTTTAGAGCAGTCTCAGCTCTCTAGGGTAATACACAGCATTGTTTAAAATCATTGTCCTTCTCTACTCCACATGCATAACGGGAGATCTAGAGAAAATCTCACAATAATGCTTGAGAAGAGCATGAATAACGTGGCGAGATGACCTCTAACATTAATTTTATTTAGAATCTGACCATTGGGGAGGTGCCAGAGTGCTGGAGAACGATTAATACGGTCCCACTTCACAGTAATCATGATTTGGAAATGCTGGTGTTGGACTGGGGTGTCCAAAGTTAAAAATCACACAACACCAGGTTATAGTCCGACAGGTTTAATTGGAAGCACACTAGCTTTCGGAGCGCCACTCCTTCATCAGGTGATTGTGGGGGACAAAATTGTAAGGCACAGAATTTATAGCAAAAAATTACAGTATGATGCAACTGAAGCTACACATTGAAAATTACCTTGATTGTCTGCTGAGTCTTTCATCTATTCGAATACCATGATAGTTTTGCTTCTTCCGTGTGTAAATCAAAAAACCATATTTTAAAAGTTGCATTCTCAGGTTAACTGTAACAATTGGGTTAGTTACACAATATGTCGAAGGTGTTAGCGCCCTGTGTTCTCTGTCTATGCCATGCTTTTAGATCGATTCTAACCTAAATAGTCAAATAACAGAGTTTTACTGTATTCCTGCAGTTTTTGAGCAAAGTACAATGTAACAGTGCAAGTACAAATTCACCCCACAAAATATTTGTGCGCATGTGGGTCTTTGTCTGTCTGTGCGTGGTGTTTTTGTCTTGGTTGGGGGTTGTGAGTGTGAGAGGGTGTGTATATGTGTGTGTAGTAATGTAGGGTGTTTTAAGTCTGTGAGGGGGTGCATATGTGAGCATGGGAGTGTCTGGGGTGGGGGTTTGCGAGTGTCTGTGAGAGACAAGGTATATGTGCCTGCATGAGTGTAGAGTGGTCTAAGTCTCTGAGAGCATTCATGTGTGAGTATGGGAGTGTGTGTGTCTGTAAGGTTGTGTGCGAGTGTCAGTGTGCGTGTCTGTGCATATATGTGTCCATGTGTATGTGTGTGTACAGGAGTGACTCTGTGTGTGTGTGTGTGTGTGTGTGTGCGTGCATGCGTGTAGGTGTGTCTGTGCGTGTATATAGTGCAATGGTGGTCACCTGTAGTATGACATGAACCCAAGGGCCTGGTTGAGGCCCTCCCTATGGGTACTGATCTTAGCTATCAGCCCCTGTTTGGCCACTTCTCGCTATTGCCAGTCCCGAAGTCTGCCTTGGAGGATGGTCACCCGAAGGTCCGAGGTCGAATGTCCTGTACCACAGAAGTGTCCCCAACTGGGAGACAACACTTCTCTCTGTTGATTGTTGTGTGGAGCCCATTCATCCTTTGCCGTAGCCTTTGCTCGGTTTCCCCAATGTACCATACCTCCGGGCGCCCTTGCTTGCAACGTATAAGATCGACAATGTTGGCTGAGTCACATGAGTACCTTCCACGTACATAGTGGGAGGTGTCCTCACATGTAATGGTGATAACCATGTCCACACTCTGACACGTCTTGCAGCGCCTACCATGACAGGGTTGTATGAAGTTGTCCTGAGAGCTGGGCAGCTTGCTACGAACAATGATCTGTTTGAGGTTTGGCAGTTGTTTAAAGGGAAGTAGTGGAGGTGTGGGGAAGGTCTTGGCGAGGTGCTCAACCTCATTGATAATGTGTTGCAGGTCACGAAGAACATGGCATAGTTTTTCAGCTCCTGGGAAGTACCGAACAACGAAGGGTACCCTGTCGGTTGCCCCAGCAAGGTACCACAATGACTTCCTTAGGAGATAGACATGTGCTGCAACCGACAGGGTACCCGTCGTTGTTCAGTACTTCCCAGGAGCTGAAAAACTGCACCATGTACTTGGTGACCTGCAACTCAATATCAATGAGGATGAGCACCCCGACAAGACCTTCCCATACCTCCACTGCTTGCCTTTAAACAACCGCCAAACCTCAAACAGATCATTGTTCAGAGCACATTGCCCGGCTCTCAGGACAACTCCATACAACCCTGTCAAGGTAGGCGCTGCAAGATGTGTCAGAGGTCGGAGATGGATACCACCATTACACATGGGGATACCTACCACTATGTACGTGGCAGGTTCTCATGTGACTCAGCCAACGTTGTGTATCATATACTTAGCAGGCAAGTATGCCCTGAATCATGGTATATTGGGGAAACCGAACAAAGGCCATGGAAATGGATGAATTGGCACCGCACAACAATCAACAGACAGGAGTGTTGCCTCGCAGTTGGGGAACACATCAGTGGTCCAGGACATTTGACCTCGGACCTTCAGGTGACCATTCTCCAAGCTGAACTTCGGGACAGACAACAGGGAAAAGTGGCCGAGCAGAGGCTGATAGTTAAGTTCCATATCCATAACGAGGGCATCAACCTGCACCTTAGGTTCATGTCACACTACAGGTGACGACCATTGCACTATATACACATCTACACACAGACACGTCTACACTTACACACACACACTACACAAACACAGAGCCACTCCTATACACATATATACACACGGAAGGCACACACACACACTCTTACAGACATACACCCTCCCACACTCACTCATGCATCCTCTCAGAGACATAGGCCACTCTACACTCATGCGCGCACATATACCCTCTCTCTCACAGACACACACAACCCCCCAGCCCAGACACACACACACACACACACACACACACTCCCACACTCACACCTACACCCCTCACAGACTTAAGGCACTCTACACTCACTACACACATATACACTCTCTCTCACACTCACAACCTCCAACCCAGACAGACACACAAACAGACTGACACAAAGATCCACAAGCACACATATATTTTGTGGGGTGAATTTGTAATTGCAGAGTACATTATACTTTGCTCAAAAACTGCATGAATTAATGTAAAACTCTGTTATCTCACTTTTTAGATTAGAATCGTCTAAACATCATGGCATAGACAGAGCGCTAACACCTTCGACATATTGTCTAGCTAACACCAATTGTTACATTTAACCTGAGGAAGCAACGTTTTTTTTACAAAAAGTTGTTTTTGATTTACACAGGAAAGAAGTGAAACTATCATGGTTTTCGAACAGATGAAAGACTCAATACATGGTCAAGGTAATTTTCAATGTATAATTTCAGTTACATCTCTCTGCAAATTTTTGCTATAAATTCTGTGCCTTACAATTGTGTCCTCCACAATCACCTGATGAAGGAGCGACGCTCCGAAAGCTAGTGTGCTTCCAGTTAAACCTGTTGGATTATAACCTGATGTTGTGTGATTTATAACTTCACAGTATTGTTGGTAGAGATAGACCAGGGAAGTATAGTTGAACGAGTATTAATTCACAGTTAAGGAAACTACTGGAGAAAACACGGAAGGATAAAATTGAACTCCAATCAGAGTAGCAAGATCGGATCAGGGATAATCATCATGATTTTATCATAAGGAAGTCAAATCTAATGAATTTGATTGAATTAGTTTGAGGAGGTCGCTTATTTAGTATTGCAGCAAGGCCTTTGACAAAGCCCCATATGGGAAACTTTAAAATAAAGTAAAATCTCATGGAATCAAGGGTAATGTGACAAGTTACAACGAAAAGTTTCTTAGTGTCAGGGGTCAGAGGGTCATGGGATAATGCAGTTTGTGTGACTGGAGACCAGTGTCCCCTGGTGTACCACAGGGATAAGTGCTGTTTCCCTTATTATTTGTGGTTTTCATAAATGGTGCAGATGTGAATGAAGGGGTTGGGTGAAAGGGGTGGGGATTGTGATAAGCAAGTTTGTGTTTGCCTGGTTGATTGGCAATGAGGAGAAAGGTCTTATGTTACAGAAAGATACAGATGGAATGGTCAGATAGTCAGATCAATGGCAGATGGAACGTAACCCTGATAAATATGAGGTGATGCACAGTGGAAGAAGGAACCAGACAGGGGAGTAATCAATGAATGGCAGCACATTGAGAAGCTCAGTTCGTTCTTCTCCACACATCACTGAATGGGACTGAGCAGGGTAATGGACTAGCTAAGAACTGGACCTTGGGTGTAGCGTTAATCAATCGGGGTGTAGATTATAAGAACTATACACAGCATTGGTTAGGCCAAGATGGAATACTGTATGTAGCTCTGGAAGCCACTTAAAAAGAAGGGCATGGTTGTACTGGATGGTATGCAGAGGAGATTCACCAGGATGTTCCCTGGGATGGAGCATATCGCTATGGAGAGAAACTGGATAAGCTCGGGTTGTTTACATTGGAGCAGAGAAGGCTGAGGGGGATGTGATTCAGAAGGCAACGATTATGAGAAGCATGGACGTGGGCGGATAAACAGCAGCTGTTCCTTTTAGTCAGAGAGTAGAGAACAAGCGAGAACACTTTTAAAGTGAAGGGTTTGAGAATTAGAGAGAATTTGAGGTTTGTTCTTTGCCCAGAAGCCGTTAGGGTCTGGAATTCACTTCCTGAGAGTGGAGGTATCACAGGTAGCCTCACAACCATCAAAAAGTACTTGGACGAGCACTTGGAAGTGTTATAACATTTCCTGCTATGGGCCTGTTGTTGGAAAGTGGGACTAATATAGATCGCCCCGTAATTCTGTTGGTCTATACTCCTGTGAATATATGGTGTGGAAGGTCAATTATTGAGTAGCAAAAGGCAGGATTTGATGGGTTTTTGAAGAGTATATTCACAAGGTTATAAGAGTGAACTCTAATAGCTCGACAAATCATGTCAATGTGAGAAGTGTGAGAAAACAAGTGCAGTTTTCTTACATTATGAAACCAGAGAATGGGCAATAGGGAACAGGGAAATGGCAAAACTATGAAACAGCTACTTCAGTTCTGTCTTCACCGAACTTTGTAACAATACGAGGAGAAGCAAGTCGGGTGTGGAAAAAGGTACTAGTACATGGAACATAGAACATAGTAAATAAAAAATTTCGAAGAAATTATTGGGACTGAAATTAATGGTCACAGACAACAGTAACACGGATTTATGAAATGGGGATTATGTTTGAGAAACGGTCTGGGAGACAATCATTTGGATTTTCAGGAAAGTTTTGGTAAAGCTAGTTTGTAAAATAAAATCTGAGTAAATTGGGGCGAATATATGACCATGTTTCTAGAATGGGACAGCCGGCAGGAAGCAGTAAATAGAAACAAACAGGCTTGTCAATCAACAGCCTGGCATTGTCTCAAAGATATGATTCTGTGAGTATGACTATTTCCCAGATACCCTATCACCTTCCCTGGATATCCGTGGGCGGCACGGTGGCACAGTGGTTAGCACTGCTGCCTCACAGCGCCTGAGACCCGGGTTCAATTCCCGACTCAGGCGACAGACTGTGTGGAGTTTGCACGTTCTCCCCGTGTGTGCGTGGGTTTCCTCCGGGTGTTCCGGTTTCCTCCCACATTCCAAAGATGTGCGGGTCAGGTGAATTGGCCATGCTAAATTGCCCGTAGTGTTAGGTAAGGTGTAAATGTAGGGGTATGAGTGGGTAGGGGTATGGGTGAGTTGTGCTTCGGCGGGTCGGTGTGGACTTGTTGGGCCGAAGGGCCTGTTTCCACACTGTAAGTAATCTAACCTAATCTCCTGTCTCACCAGCAGAACAGACAGAGAAGAGCCAGGGAATTCCTAGAGGTATGGCACTCATCCACAGATTCAATCAATAAGCACATTCACTGGACCCAATATACCGGCCAGTGTAGCGGACAGCTGGAACTGACAACCGGAAGTCGCAGGTACAAATCACTATAAATGCCGAGGAAACATCACAGAAGCGCTTCACATGAGGCTCCCAAGCACTGAGGATGTCACCTAGACATGGGATGAAACGTCTGCAACATAAATTCCCATATCGGCGAACAGAACCACAGCAACGAGCACCCGAGCTACAAATCTTCTCCCAAACTTTGAATTAGTTATTATTAATAGTTATTAGAATTAGTAATAGATACAGCAGAAGTGACGGCGCAGTAGGATACAATTGGAAGGGAATTGCTCTGGGATTCCTCAACAGTGACTCTGTATCCCATGAAGTCTTATGGTATCAGTTTACCCATGGGAAAAAAAAATCTCCTGCTGATTACCATGTACCAGCCTCTCTTAACTGATGAATCAGTACTCCTCCATGCTTCACAACACTTGGAGGAAGTCCTGAGCGTGGCAAGGACGCAAATTTCAATGTCCACCACCAAGTGTGGCTCAGCTGCAGCATTGCTGATCGAACTGGTCGCGATCTAAAGATCATAACTGCTAGGCTGGGTCTGCCGCAGTTGGTGAAGGAACTAACAAGAGACATATTTGACCTCATTCGTCCTAATCTGCCAGTTGCAGAAGTATCACTCCATGACAGTATCTGGAAGAGTTACCATCACATAGTCATTATGGAGACAAAGTCACACCTTCACATTGAGAATAGCCTCCATCATATTGGGTGACACTATCACCGTACTAAATAAGACAGACTTCGAACAGATCTAGCAGTTCAATCCTGGGTTTCCATAAGGTGTTGTGAGTCATCAATAGCAGCAGAATTGTACTCTTGCTCAACCTCATGGCCTGGCATATCCCCCTTGCAACAATAACCATCAAGCCAGAGAATCGACCCTGGTTCAATGGAGTGTGCAGGAGGGCAGTAGCAGCATCAGGCATTCCTGAAAATGAGCTGTCAGCCTGACAAAACCACCAAAAAGGACAACATGTGGCCAAACAGCATAAGCAGTAAGTAATAGACAGAGCTATGTGATCCCAAAAGCAGCGGATCAGATCTAAGATATGCATTTCTTCCACATCTCGTCGAGAAATGGTAGGGACAATTAAACAAGTCATTGGAGGAGGAGATTAAACAAATATCCCATCCTTAAGGATACAATATCCCAGCACGTCAGCGCAAAAGAGAAGTTTGATGGATACTCAACAATCTTCATAAGAAATGCTGATTGCATGATCCATCTTGGCCTCCTTCAGTTGTCCTCAGTAATTAAGTTACCAGTCATCAGCAATTCCATTTAGTCCACGCGATATCTAGAAACGGTTGTAGACACTGGATACTTCAAAGGGTACATACCCTGACTACATTCTGGAAATAGGAATGAAAACTTGTGCTCTAGAACTTGCCACTTCCCTAGCCAAGCAGTTCCCATACAGTTACAACAACGACATATATCCGATTGTGTGGAAAGGTACCCAAATACATGCTATACATAAAGAGCAGAACAAATCCAATCCAGCCAATTACCAACCCATCAATCTACTCTCTATCGTCCGTAAAGTGATGGAAGGTGTCAGTGCTTTCAAGCAGCACCTGCTCAGCAATAACCTGGTCAATGATGCCCAGTTTGGACTCCACCAGAGCAACTCAGCTCCTGACCTCATTACCTCAACCATGGACAAAAGGGCTGAATTCCAGAGGCGGGGTGAGCGTGACAGGGCTTTAAATAAAAGCTGCCTTCAACCAAGTGTGGCATCAAGTGACCTTAGCAAAACTGGAATCAATGGGTATCCGGGTCAAACTCCCCGCTGGTTAGAGTCATACCTGACACGTAGGAAGATGGTCATGGCTGATGAAGGTCAGTAAACTCAGCTCCAGGACAAGTCTGTAGGAATCCCTCGAGCAGTGGCTTAGGCCCAAGCGTCTTCAGGTCTGCTTCATCAATGGCTTGCCTCTATTATAATGTCAGAAGTGGGGATGTTCGCCATTGATTGCACAATGTTCAGCAACATTTGTGGCTCCTCAGATACTGAAGTAATCCATGTCCAAATGCGACAAGATTTGGACAGTATCCAGGCTGACAAGTGGCAAGTAATATTGACGCCACAAAAATGCCAGACTCTGACCATCACCACAAAAATACAATCTAAACACTGCCCCTTGGCATTCAATGGTGTTACCATCACTGAATCCCCCAGTATCAAAATCCTGGAGGGTAATCATTGCTCAGAAACTCACTGGACTCGCCCAAATAAACACAATAACTACAAGAGAAGATCAGAAGCTATGAATACTGCAGCGAGTAACTCACATCCTGACTTCCAAAAGCCTGTCCATTTTCTACAATGCATAAGTCATAAGTGTGATAGAGAACTCCCCATTTTTCTGGATGTTTACAGACCCAACAACACTCAAGAAGCTTTAAAACATCCAGGATCCAGGACATAACAGCCAGTTTGAGTGTCGTTTCATCCACAATACTCCACCATCAATGCTCAGCAGCAGCAGTGTTTTACTATCTACAAACTGCATTGAAATGATTCACCAAAGATCCTCAAACACCATCTTCCCAACTCACGACCACTTCTATCCAGAAGGACAAGGGCAGCAGATTATTGGGAACACCACCATCTTCAAGTTCCCCTCCAAGCCATTCACCATCCTGATTTGGAAATATATCACCGTTCCTTCACTGTAACTGGGTCAGAATCCTGGGATTCCCTCCCAAATGGCATTGTGGGACAGGTGGACTGCAGCAACTCAACAAGGCAGCTCATCACCACCTGCTCAAGGGCAACTAGGGACAGGCAATAAATGCTGGCCCAGCCAGTGACACCCAGATTCACGAAGTAAATAAATCAGAAAAATAAAATTAACAGAAGAAAGTTGCTGAGGTCTCGCAGGGATCAGTGCTCGGGCCCAACTGTTCACAATACGCATTAAACATTTGGTTGCGGGAATCGCATCCCAGCTTGCTGACAGCACTAAAGGATGTGGGATTGTGAGTGGGCGAGGAGGTTGTAAAAAACGCTCCAAGGTGACTCAGACAAGTGGTGTGAATGGGCGAATACGCGGCAATGGAGAGCAAGGTGGGTAGAGGTGACGTGTCCTTTGGTGGGAACAAGAGATTGGCAGCCTATGTTTGAACCATGTTGATCTACAAAGCGATGTATGCTCTTTTTTTGTTTTTTCCTTCTGAGCAGCTCTCCGAGCTCCCTGCAGCGCAGTGAGTTCTCAACCCAGAGGTCAATACTGGGAATGGCATTGTCACGCTTCCCAGTGCACATAGACCCTCCAAGGGGGGAGCTGTATCATTGAAAAGGATCTGGATCTCCTTGTACACCAGTCACTGAAAGCAATATTGCAGGAACAGAAAGTAGTTAGGAAGGTAACTGGTGCATTGACCTTCCTTTCAGGGGGATTTGAGTCCAGGAATAACGGTCTCTTACTGCAGCTGTACAGGGCCTTGTTGGGACACCATCTCGAACATTGCGCAGTATTGTGTGCAGTTTTGGTCTCCTTACCTAATAAAGGACAAACCTGACATTGAGGGAATGCAGTGAAGGATGGCCAGACTGATCTCTGGGATGACAGGCTTGTTGTGGGAGCAGAGTTTGGGGCAACTGGGCCTGTATTCCATGGGCTTTAGGAAAATGAGTGGAGATCTCAGTAACGTATATAACACTCTGGCAGGGTGAGACAGATTGGAAGCAGGAATGATAATTCCCCTGGCTGGTATGTCTAAAGCAAGGGGCCAAAGTATTAGATACAGGCAGGACACTCTGCATTGAGATGAGAATAAATGTCTGCACTCAGACACTGGTGACCCTGGGGAATTCGCTCACACCTGGTAGCCAAGACACTGCATATAAATAAGGATTTAGAGACAGTAAAGGGATGGTGGGAGAGCAGGAGTACGGTGTGGAAATAAAGGGCCAACCATCATTATATTGAATTGGGGAGCAAACTTGATGGACCAAAGGGAGTACTGCATTTCCTATTTTATAGGTCTCCAAGGTTACTCAAATTAATGGGTATATCCATAGTGTGGGATAAGTGCATTGAGGAGATGTTTGAACATGACCTAGAATGGGTGAGGCTCAATTTGTTTTACAACCTCCTCCTTTACCGGTGTTTCTGTGTAGTCTGTGGGGAAGTTGTCACAAACTCTCAGATGTGAGGAAAGAGGTTTCTGCAGGATCGACAGGATTGTGTTTACTGTTCCCTTTTCCGATACCGAGGCTGGTGCCGGGTGTTCTGTCTGGTTTTATCCTTTATGACCTCGGAGCAGTTTGAAACAATAGATTATTTTGCTTGGCCGACTCAGAGACCATTGAAACGTTTATCATATATCTTTGTGTCTGGAGTCACGTTTAGGACAGACCAGGAAAGCACGGGAGATTTACTTCCTGAAAGTCCATTGGGGAAGCAAATTCGTGTTTACGATCGATATTGGCTTCAAGATCATATTACTGACACCAGATTGTGCATCTTAATATTTTATTAATTATTTTAAATTTCCATCCGCTGCCAGACAATTAGCCTGGTTTGGATTAGTAATCCAATGACATTTCCACTACAGCCCCATCTCTACATGGGGACCTATCAGAGAGAACACTGAGCTAGTTATTTCTGTGCTGCTTGACAGCTCAGTCAAAAAGAACTCCCACCAACTTGACTATCGTGACTGTCCCGAGGGAGTGGTAATTGGTCAGATTGTAATTATTCCCCTCTTAGGAGACGGACATAGCTGAGTAATTTTCCACATTGCCAGGGAGATGTCAGAGCTGGCTTTAGAATGAAACAGCTTCCCCAGGGACACGGCTTGTTGTTCAGCACAAGTCGTCAGTCCTTTTGCAGGAACGGGGTCAGGGCCCTTTGCCTTTGTCGCATCTACTGTGTTCAGCTGTTTCTTCATGTCACGGCCAGCGAATCAGATTGACTAAAGATTTGCATCTGTGATTCTGTGGACATCATGGTGAGGGTGAGGTGGATCATCAACTTAACACTTCTGGCTGAGGATGGCGCAGATACTACATCCTTGCCTTTTACACTGATATGAAGGTCTGTTCCATTATCTAGGATGGGGATGTTTGTTGATCCCTTTCCTCCAGTCATTTGTTTAATCATCCATCACCATTTATGACTGAGTGTGGCAGGACTGCGGAGCTTTGATCAGATCGGTTGCTCAAGTGCAGTAACATTAATGGATTAGTAACGATAGACAATAGACAATAGGTGCAGGAGTAGGAGTATCCTGTTCCTGCCTTAACTCCATAAGCCTTGATTCCACTATCCTTGAGAGCTCTATCCAACTCTTTCTTAAATGAATCCAGAGACTGGGCCTCCACTGTCTTCTGGGGCAGAGCAGTCCACACAGCCACCACTCTCTGGGTGAAGAAGTTTCTCCTCATCTCTGTCCTAAATGATCTACCCCATATTTTTAAGCTGTGTCGTCTGGTTCGGCACTCACCCATCAGGGGAAACATTTTTCCTGCCTCCAGAGTGTCTAATTCTTTATTCATCTTATATGTCTCAATTATATCCCCTCTCAGTCTTCTAAACTCAAGGGTATTCAAGCCCAGTCGCTCCAGTCTTTCAGTGTAAGGTAATACCGCCATTCCAGGAATTGACCTCGTGAACCTATGCTGCACTCCCTCAATAGCCAGAATGTCTTTCCTCAAATTTGGAGACCAGAATTGCACACAGTACTCCAGGTATGGTCTCACCAGGGCCCTGTACAGCTGCAGAAGAAACTCATTGCTTCTATTCTCAATCCCTCTTGTTATGAAGTCCAGCATGCTATTCACTACCTGCTGTACCTGCATGCTTACCTTCATTGACTGGTGTACAAGAAGACGCAGATCTTTCTATACTGCCCCTTTGCCTAATTTGATTCGATTAAGGTAGTAATCTGCCTTCCTGTTCTTGCCAGCAAAGTGGATAACCATACATCTATCCACATTAAACTGCATCTGCCATGCATCTGACCACTCACCTAACTTGTCCAGGTTACCCTGTAATCTCCTAACATCCTCATCTCATTTCACCCTGCCACCCAGCTTAGTATCATCAGCAAATTTGCTAATGTTATTACTAATACCATGTTCTATATCATTGACATATATTGTAAGAAGCTGCGGTCCCAGTACTGATCCCTGCGGTACCCCACTGGTCACTGCCTGCCATTCTGAAATGGAGCCGTTTTTCACTACTCTTTGTTTCCTATCAGCCAACCAACTTTCAATCCAAGTTAGCTCTTTTCCCCCGATACAATGCGCCCTTATGTTGCTTACTAATCTCCCATGTGGGACTTTATCAAAAGCTTTCTGAAAGTCCAGGTACACTACGTCTACTGGATCTCCCTCGTTGATCTGCAGAGTTACATCCTCAAAAACTTGCAGAAGATTAGTCAAGCATGAGTTCCCCTTCATAAATTCATGCTGACTCTGACCTATCCTGTTACTACTATCCAGATGTGTCGTAATTTCATCCTTTATAATAGTCTCCAGCATCTTTCCCACCACTGAGGTCAGACTAACTGGCCTATAATTTCCTGCTTTCTCTCTCCCATCTTTCCTAAAAAGTGATATAATTTTAGCCAGCCTCCAATCCGCAGGAACTGATCCCGAATCTATAGAACTCTTGAAAATAATTACCAATGCATCCACGATTTCTCGAGCCACCTCCTTCAGTACCCTGGGATGTAGACCATCAGGCCCACGGGACTTATCAACCTTCAGATCGAACAGTCTTTCCAACACCAATTCCTGGTAAATATAAATTCCCTTCAGTTCAGGTCCTTCAGCCACTGTTACCTCAGGGAGATTGCTTGTGTCTTCCCTAATGAACACAGATCTGAAGTACCAATTCAATTCCTCTGTTATTTCTTTGTTCCCCTGTTTCTGTATTCAAGGGCCCAATTTTAGTCTTAACCATTTTTTTGCATTTTACATACCTAAAAAAAAACTTTTACTATCCTCCTTTATATTATTGGCCAGTTTATCTTCGTACCTCATTTTTTTTCTCTGTGTATTTCCTTCTTAGTAATCCTCTGTTGTTCTTTAAAAGCTTCCCAGTCCTTCGTTTTGCTAGGTTATACTTTTCTCTTATAACTTTATATGATTCTTAACATCCCCTGCAGCCACGGCCACCCATGCCTCCTCCTAGGATCTTTCTTCCTTTTTGGAATGAACTGATCCTGCAACATCTGCATTATACACAGAAATATCTGCCATTGTTCCTCCACTGTCATCCCTGCTAAGGTATTGCACCATTGAACTTTGGCCAGCTCCTCCCTCATAGCTCCATAGTTCCCTTTATTCAACTGAAAAATTGTCACTTCCGATTGTACCCTCTCCCTCTCAAATTGCAGATTGAAGCTTATTGTATTATGGTCATTACTTCCCAATGGCTCCTTCACTTCGAGGTCCCTGACCAATTCTGGTTCGTTGCACAATACCAGATCCAGAATTGCCTTCTTCCAGGTCGGCTCCAGCACCGGCTGTTCTCAGAATCCATCTCTGAGGCACTCCACAAAGTCTCTTTCTTGAGGTCCAATACCATCCTGATTCTCCCAGTCTACCTGCATGTTGAAATCCCCCATAACAACTGAAGTAACATCTTTGCGACAGGCCAATTTCAGCTCCTGAATTAACTTACATCTGACATCCAGACTACTGTTTGGGGGCCTGTAGATAACTGCCAAGAGGGTCTTTTTACCCTTAGTATTTCTCAGTTCTATCCACACTGACTCTGCATCCCCTGATTCTATGTCCCCCCGCGCAAGACTGAATATCATCCCTTACCAGCATGGCCACCCCACCCCCACTGCCCGTCAGACTGTCCTTATGATAGCACGTGTAGCCTTGCATATTCATTTCCCAGGCCCTGTCCACTTGAAGCCACGTCTCAGTTATACCCACAATATCGTATCTGCCAATTTCCAAAAGAGCCTCAAGCTCATCCATCTTATGTCTAATGCTTCGTGCATTCATGTATAGTATTTTTAATTTGTTACTGCCCTCACCCTTCCCATCAACTCCTATTTCACTCAATCTTACAGCATGATCCCTTTCTGAGTTTTCTGCCTCATGGATACAGTTGTCTTTCTTGACTTCCCTTGTTCTAACTTTCCCTCCAATTTCCTTCTTAAACAGCCAGTTTGTCTCCTCCTCCACCCCCCCCCCCCCCCCAACCCCGCTACTTAGTTTAAATGTAGCGGTGTTACAGTAGAAAACCTGCCTGCCAGAATGCCGGTCCCTAACCTATTAAGGTGCAAACGTCTCTCTTGTAGAATCTATACTTACCACAAAACATACCCCAGTGATCCAAGAATTTAAATCCTTGCTTCCTGCACCAATTTCCCAGCCACACATTCAAGTCCATTATCTCCCTGTTTCTGGCCTCACCAGCCCGAGGAACGGGAAGCAAACCGGGAATAACCACCTTGGACGTCCTGCTTTTCAGCCTTCTTCCTAGTTCTCCGAAGTCCCGCTGTAGTATGTTCCTCCTCTTCTTCCCGACATCATTTGTGCCGACATGTACCACCATCTCTGGCTCTTCACCTTCGTCCTTGAGGATTTCCTGCACTCTGTCTGTAATGTCTTTAACCCAAGCACCAGGAAGGCAACACACCATCCTTATGTCCCTTTGCTGCTAAAAAAGAGCCCGGTCAGTTCCTCTCACTATGGAGTCCCTTATTACCACAGCTCTGTGCAATGTCCGACTCTTCCACTCTGTATCCACGCCAACTTTTGATTGACAGACCTGGCCGCCTCGCGGACTGGCAGTGTCATCTGTCTCTACTGTTTCCAAAAGATTCAACTTGTTCCTGACAGGTACTTCCCCCGGGGTCTCTTGCACCTGTTTCCTCTCTGCCTTCCTCATCGTCTACTCTCTTCTGGTACGATTGGTGTAATAACCTCGCTGAAGGTCTTGTCCAGAAAGATCTCGTTCTCTAGGATTAACCTAAGGTCCTCGAGCTCTTTCATCAGCGCTGCAATATGCTCTGTCAGTAGCTGAACGTGCACACACTTTCCACACATATTCGAGCCAGACACACCAGAGTCGTTGACCTCCCACATCAAGCACGTAGCATACTGAACCAGCTGGGCAGTCATGTCTTCACCCTCTTCAACTGTGACGTAATCACTTCCACTTAAATAACAATTACTTACCTTCCCAACTGGCTTTGCGCTCCGACTTCACTTCCGCCCAGCTCCCGCCGCTCTCTGATGCGAAAAGCAGGTTTAGGTTCATGTGGTTATGACCCTGACATGTTCACCCACAGTCATTACTGAAACATAGATCAGTAATGGCAGACTGAGGATATTATACCTGGGTAAGATATTACAAGTGGTGGTTGAATGATGTTCTGCTTCTCGTGCTGCTGTGTTCTACAGCACTACATAAATACGCAGTTTGGAGCTGCAATATCTGAAATGCAATTCTGCTGTCTGTCCCTGAGTTCACATCGAGACTCATTCACCCATCAGCACTGTGCTCAGTGACCTACTCTGGTTTCTGATGTGGAAATACTTGGATTTTCATATTCTCATTCTTCTGAGGTCATGTTTCCAATCTGACACATTCCGTAAAAACATTTAACTGATTTTAATTCAATTGTTTAATTCATCTGAATCTTTTTCCTTGAGTAATACCATCTTCTGTGTTTAAATTGAATGTGTTTCCATCTGTTTCTCTCCCTGACCATGATTAAGAGCTCTGTAGTGTCAGTGATGCCAGCCTGATGTAGTTTCAGAGCCAGTGAATTCTCTGGATTCCCAATCATCTTCACCACTTTGCATGTTTTCTCTTTTGGTTCGATGCCTTATCACTCATGGCTGCCTTGTCCTCCCATGAGTATGTTTCATCTTTTTTGGGAGAATTTCTGATATCCTCAGAATTATCCAACATAAATTACTGCCATTGTATCTCCCTGGTCTTCCCTGCTAGGCTCCCCTTCCAATTAACTTTCGCCAGCTCCTCCCTCATGTCTTTGTAGTGACATTGCTCAATTATAATCACATTACATCAAGAAGAGAGCAATAGATATAAATCGAAAGAAGGTGTTTTGAGAGATGGGACATCAAGAATAATTGGCAAATTTCTTGACTAGATACAAAGAGAAAATGTGAGAGAGGATATAGATGGGGACATGTGAAAAATGAGTAAACTAGATTGTTGAAAGAAATGGATGCACATCCCTCAATGTTTTGGCAATTCCTGTGTGCTGTGGTCCTTTGTACAGTGCATTTACAACAGAGTAATATGTCCCAATGCTGGCTCTGATGCCAGAATTTTAATCTCCAATAATATGACAGACACGAGCTTTGGAAAGCACCCAGCAGGCCAATATAGTGAAGTCCCAGTAGAAAGGGAATTAACTGAAATAAGTTGGGACACCAGAAAAAAGAATGTATAATGCACAACCTGATAAGAATGAGAAATGAGAGTAGAGAATTCCAGAAAAGGAGGGAACATTGCGAGAAGGGGAACATATCACATTAGATGATCATCAAATAATGTTTTATACATTTTATACATCATGTGCATCATTTTTCAATAACTGTCTCCGTTGTTCATTTAGAATGTGTTGTGCACATATGAAAAATATGTGCATACACTCACATATTGATTAAACAATGTATACAAAATCATTTTTCTGCCATTGAAATGGTCCTGTTGTCGTGTGAGCAGGATACATGAACACCAACTGGCCACCAAAAGACATGATCCACTATCACTCTATTCCATAATACAGACAGAGAAGGGCATCACTTTGACTGGAACAACACACACACTTACTAAGACATGCAAATGTTCCCGGAGGAATGGCATTCTAACCAGAAGTCCATCAACAAATGCATCAATTTAGATCCTATCTACCTTCTCTTGTAATAAAAATAGCCGGGAACGACATCATCCACCTTAAGAAAGAAAACCCCATAAATAGAGAGGTGGGACATACCACCAGTGCTTGAGCGGAGACTCTCATTGATGATGTCACCTAATCAGATGAAGAAACGTCTGAAAACAAATATTCGTGCTCAGTGGGCTAACTTGCATACATATAAATTGTTATTTTTCGTTAATTAGTGGAATTTAGGAGTTCTCTATCGCTCATGTTTTAACAGATTATGATGCGAGGTGAGCTTTTCTGGGTGTGTGGTTTTAATTAACAGAGGGGTTCAATAGTGATGTCATAACAGTTTGGGGCCTATCTGGGGACTTGGACTGACTTGAACAGATTTATGGTACAAAAGGTCCCAGCAAATTCCAACTCATTGCAATTAGTGACCTGGATCTTCAAATAAAACCGTTGGGAAAATTCATTTAATTTTGTTAACTTGTGGTTGGTTAAAGTAAAAGTGAAAGAATTGTTTTTTAACATTACTAAAGAGGTTCCCAAGTTTGCCAAGGAAGTTTACAAAGTCAGAGGAAGGAATATTTTTAGAATTAGCAAATAGGTTGGAATTGGGTTTAACCAGGGACAAAAGGAAAGCTGAAATTGTAACGGAGTTGGTCAAGCACTTTGGTGTGTCCGAGAAACAGGCAACTGCAGTAGAGTTAGAAAACACTTAAATTGCAAATCTGGCAACTGGAGTTAGAAGGTGAAAATAGGGAAGGAAACAGACAGAGAACCAAGGGAAAGGGAAAGAGAGGAAAAGAGAGAGAGAGAATTTGAATTTCGGAAGTTGGGAATTAGGCAAAAAAGCTAAATTAACAGGATAGAGATGAAGGGATGTATACAGCTATGATAATACCTTGTCATATTTCAGTGAGAAAAATGTCAATATCTGTTTTTATTTCATTTGAAAAACAAAATGGCTTGGCAGATGGTGTGTCCAGTGAACTTGTGGGTAATGCTCGTTCAGATTACGCTGGAAGGCACGGAGTGAGGTACTTGCAGCACTGGCAGATGAGAGGTCAAGAGATTATGCAGATGTCAAACTGGCTATTTTGATTGGTTATGAATTGGTACTAGAAGAATATAGGCAGAGGTTCAGAAAGATAGAGACAGAACCAGGTCAGGCGTATGTTGAGTTGGAAACAATTAAACACAGTCATTTTGGTAGATGGGTGCTGGCCTTAAAAATGGATAAGACCTGTGTGGCTCGAAGGGAGATTATTCTGCTGGAGAAGTTTAAAGACTCACTTCCAGAGATGGTAAAAAATCATGTGAATGAATATAAAGTTCAAGAAGTCAGAAACACAGCAGAAATGGCGGGTAAATATGCATTGGGGCATGTGATGAAATTTAGCTTCTGGGAGGATTTTCATGCTGTGAACATAGAAACTGGGAGAAGGCGTGATCACACATTACAAAGCGAACAGTAGCGCATAATAGTTTACTACAGGTGAAAAAAGAAGCCCAAGGAGGTGAAAGGCCTATGGTGTTCTCACTATTAGGGAGTGAAACACATACCATTACAGTGCTGATGGTTTAAGAAAGGCACTATAAAAAAAAGCTTTCACTGCAGTAAGTTTGGACACACCGTGCTGGGGGTTGAAGGAAGACACTTTGGGAAAAGATGTGGTAGAAGAGGCTAAGCCAGTGGCATTAGTGAAACTGGTAAATGAAACCCCGCGTAGGAAAATGCACAGCCTCGGTACAGAGTCAGTGCCTGGTCTCTATAAAGAATTCGCCTCTGTGGATAAAGTTTACTAAGAAGGTGGGGAGGGGTGCGGGGAAGGACGATAAATTATAATTTTTTGAGATACTGGATCTGCTTTGTCGCTAATAGTTGAGAAGTGAGGTGCCAGAAAAGCACATATGATCAGGCAGCATTTGAAGAACAGGACAATCTACATGTCAGGTATAAACCCATCGTCAGGAATGTGGCAGGGGAACAAGGGGGCTGAAAGATAAATAGGAGGGTAGGAGCTGGAATCGCGGGAGGGTCACTGGGAGGGCGATAGGAAGGTGTCGGTGGGAGTGATAGTGATATGTCGGAGGAGAGGGTGGAGTGAATAGATGGGAAGGACGATGGATAATTAAGACCGTTCAAGAGGGTGGTGCTGATTTGAATTGTTAGATCTGGCATAAGGTTGGGGGAGGGGAGATTTGGAAATTGGTGAAGTTGATGTTGATGCTGTACAGTTTGAGGGGTCCAGCTGTCCTACCACCTATCCTCTTCACCCTCCTCTCTGACCTATCACCATCACACCCAACCTGCATCTATTATCGCCTTGCAACCTACCTTCCACTCATCTCCACCCCCACCCTCCTATTTAGTTTTCAGTCCCCTTCCCCTCTATTACCCCCACCCCACTTATCTGATGAAGGACTTATGCCTGAAACGGAAACTCTCCTGCCTACGGGATAATGCTGTGCTTTTCCAGCCCCACACTTTTCAACTCTGATCTCCACCATTTACAGTCCTCACTTTCTCTCAGCCCCTAATACCAAGAGATGGAAGGATTTTCACTCTTTCTGACATGTTACTCAAGAGCGTGATAATTTGTGGAATTGGGACAGAAATTCAGGTTGGGGACAGAAACACCACATTGGAGTGCCAAATCAGGATTGGGGAAGTAACAGTGAGAGTGAGTGACAGAGTGTCAGTTCCAGGAATACAGGTTGTTCTAGTGAACGATTTAATAGGATCCAAGGTGGGAGAGACCTCTTATGGTGGAGAAGTCAAAGGAAAACTAGGGAACTGAGGAGTTTAAAGAAATATAGCCAGGAATTTTCCAGACTGTGTAGTAACAACATCCCACTGTCATAAGTTACAGCAGGAAGGAAAAACGGAAGAAAAAGCCAAAGGAGTTGATGTTCAGGTAACTGACACCCTGTGTAATGTCACGGTGCAGGGAAACCCTGAATGTGGCGAAAAACGGTAGGTTAGTGCAGAAGGGAAATGAGCCAAAATGCACTAGAGCGTTTGGTAGCATACCGTGTTACGGGTAGCACACAAACTAACTGCAGGTGGTCACCTAGGCATACGGAAGACTCAGGCGAAGGTGCAGAAGCATTTTGAGTGGCCTGGAATGCTCAAGAACGTGGTTAATTTTTGTTTTCCATGTCATACGTGCCAAATGGTCGGTAAGTCACAGGCAATAATAACCAGCACCTTTGTTGCCAATTCCTGCATTTGGAGAGCCTTTCACGTGGGTTCTGATTAATTGTGGAGCTCCCCTTTCTATAATAAAAATGGAAACCATTATTTGCTGACCATAATGATGTCTCTCCCAGATTTCCACAGGCATTTCCATTATGGAGTGTTAAGGCAAAAAGGGAGGTAGAGGAGTTGGTAGCTTTCTTTACTCGCTGTGGGCTCCGCAGAGAGACTTAGTCAGACCAAGGGTCTCCTTTTACCCCTCAGCTGTTTAAGGAAGTCATGGATAGCTTAGGCATACAGCACTTCAAATCAAGTGCGTCCCATCCTGAATCCCAGGGAGCATTGAAAAGTTAGCATCAGACACTGAAGACTAAGTTAACAGCGTACTGTCAGGATTGGCCAAATGATTGGGATAAAGGTGTCCCAGCAAAATTGCTTATCATCGAAGATGCCCCAAATAAATCTCCTCCATTTACTTCGTTTGATTTAATCTTCGTACATGAAGTGAAATCCTTTGAATTTAATTAAATCTAAATTGACTGGACCGAAGTCGGAGATCTCACACTTGGATTATATATGTGAGCTGAGGGAGAGATTAGACCGAGTAGGTGAATGAACTAAACAGCACCTGAAGAGAACACAGCATAGAGTGAAGCAGGTGGGGATGACGTATTAGAAGTTTGAATAATGCTCAGGATAACAGAAGCCAACTGAATTAGAATACTACTGTTTGGACAGCTTGAAAACAATCAATTTATGAGAATTATTGTATCACGGGCAGTAAATCCACTCGGCATTTTGAACACTAGAGAGAGAGGTACTGCCATCCAAGAGCAGAGTAACTGCTGCAGAGCAGGAGTACTAACTGGCCATCTCTACCAAAGATACATGTTCATGACAAACCTACTTGCAGTAAAACAAAATGTGACTCACGGAGATCAGCAGCTGGAAGAGTGAACACAGCGAGGAACATAGAGACTGTGTGGTCTTGAGATTGTAATGTTTAATATGTGGGTTGTAGGAACAGCATATTTTTAGAGTTGGAAACAGATAGTAAGTAGCAAAGAAAAGAAGGGCTTGTATTTGTGAACAGTTGTTGTTTAGTGTTCACTATTAAAGTTAACAAACTAATTTGTGAATTTTTGTTTAAATAGTGGATTGTAGGAGATCTGTGTCACTCATATTTTAACAGATTACAAGGTGAGGTGAGCTTTTCTGGGTGTTTGGTTTGAATGAACAGAGGGGTTCGACTCCACCTTGTAAATGTCCATCCACACTAAGCCCATTTCCCTGCAGTTGGCTCATATCCTTCCAGTCCTTTCCTATCCACATATTTATCCAAATGCTTTTGAAATGTTGTTAATGTTCCCCCCTCAACCGCATCGGCTGGCAGCTCATCCACGTATTAGCCTCTGTGAAAAGAAGTGGCCCCACAGGTTCCCTTTTATTGCTTCACCTCAAACTGATCCCATCTCATCCTCGATTCCCTACACCTTGGAAAAAGACTGAAAGCATTAACCCTATCCATACTCCTCATGATCTTATACAGGTCTATAAGGTCCCCCCTCAGTCTCCTACACTCTATAGAAAAGGTTCTAGCTTGTCCAACCTCTCCCTATAACTCAGACCATTGGGCCCTGGCAACGTCCATGGGAATGTATTCTGCACTCTTTCTAATTTCATAAAATGCTCCCTATAACAAAGTGACAAAAACTGAACAGAATAATCCAAGTGCGGCCTTACCAAAGTCCTCTGTAACTGCAACATAAATTCCCAACTTCCATACTCAATGTCCTGCCTGATGAAGGTCAGTGTGCCAAAAGCCTTCTTCACTGCCCTGTCTACTTGTGACTCCACTCTCAGGGAACCATGCACCTGAACGCCAAGGTCTCTCTGCCCACTACACCCCTTAAGGCCCTTTCATTCACCGTGCAACTCCTACCTTGAGTTGAGTTTCCAAAATGCAAGACATCACGCATCTATATTAAATTCCATTTGCCATTTCTCGGCCCACTTCCCCACCTGATTAAGGTCCTGCAGCAATTTCTGATAAACTTCCTCACTTATCATGTTCCCACTTATTTTAGAGTCATCTGTAAACTTACTAATCATGCCTTGTACATTCTCACCCAAGTCATAGATAACAAACAGCAATAGACCCAGCCTCCAGTCTGACAAGCGTCCTTCCTCTAAAACCTCTGCTTCCAACCATCAAGCCAACTGTGTATCCAATTGGACGGTTCCCCAGCATTCCACGCGATGTAACTCTCCAGAGCAGCCTGCCATGTGGAACCTTATCAAAGGTCTCATTGATATCTATAGAGACTATGGTTACTGCTCGGCCTTCATCAACCTTCTTGGTCACTTCATCAAAGAACTCTAACAAATTTAGGAAGCATGATCTCCCAGTCACAAGTCTATGCTGACTGCTCCGAAGCAAACCCTGTGTAAGTAATGGGTGCAGTCAATGGTATGCTGTCCTTCATTGTAAGATTATTCAAATACATAAGTAATGCCATCTTCCTGCTGTTGTAGGGCCTTGCTGAGAGCGTGGTTGGGATTTGATCTCCTTTGTAAGGAATGTTCTCCTTACCACAGACACGGGCAATGGTATCATGAGGATAGAGTGAAGAAGCTGAGTGTTTAATGAGGACAATTGCGAGAGATGAAGAAACGGTGACATTAAACACGAGGAGAGGCAGCGATCACTTACTTCCAAAAGAGACATTGACAGGGTGAGAAATTCCACACTTTACCAAGGATTGGTTGGTTTGATTTATTGTCACGTGTACCTCAGTACAGAGAAACACTTTATTTATGAGCAGTGGAGGCAGATCATAATTAGCATGGCCAGAGAGATCATAGGGTGGAAATAGACTTGAAAGAGTAAGGCATACAGGTTACACTGAACAGGGACGTGAACTAGACAAGATCAACATGAACAAGATCAGCATTATTTGAACTTAGACAGACCATTCATCAGTCTAACGTGGCCTTCCTAATAGTTTATATGCCTAAATGAACTCTCCCCACGTTATTGTGCAGTCAGCGTGTGAACCCGTACTGAACGTCAGGTTACTCACAATCCACAACAGCAGCCACAATACCTTCCATCTGAAACAGGTAGCCATTCCCACCAGCTTCCACCCTACATAGAGAACACCAGGCTGTCTTCTCGGAGATGGAAGGTGCCTTCTTGTGACTTCACACAAGACATATGGCTTCCCTCCTCACCACCAGAAAACCACGTTAAAGTCCCACGTGTGTATCAGACGGAGCTAAGAGGAACAACGTGGAGCAGTCTGTCTGTGCAGCTTCTGCTCCACTTGTTCACCATTTTAGAGCATCAATTAGGAGACAGCGAGGACTGTTGATGCTGAAGATCAGAGTAGACAGTGGTTTGCTGGAAAAGCACAGAAGGAGAATCGACGTTTCGGGCATAAGCTATTCATCAGGAATCGGCATCAATTACGTCATTCTGCTCCTGTGTAAGGGCATTGCGGTAGGAATGGCCTCCTCCTGTTCCTGTATACGTGACTCAAGGGACTGACTGGCTTCTTCCTCGTCCGACTGGACAGGGCCAAGGGCCTGATTGGGTTACCCCTGGTTCCTGTATGACAGCTCGATGTGCTGACTAGTGTGATGATGCTGTAGCTTTAAGAGGTTATTTTGTTCTGGTTTCTTTTAAGAGAGAGATTGAATGACCGTTACCAAGCTGGTTAGTTAGGAACACTTAAGAAACAACTAGTGAGGCCTCAGGTTTATTTTAATGCAGATGGAATGGGTGTGGTCAGCTCTCACAGATTAGGATATCTGAGTTGTGGTTTCTCAGTAACATCAGAAATTATTGTGGTCTCCACCGAGTTGAAAACTTTAGTGAATGTCTCCTGGCAGTCACTCTTTCTGAATTTTCTCTTGGTGCTGTTTTTAAATCCTGAATTGGAGAAATATTTGTGTCATTCAGTGTCTGAATATTCCTTTTTGCCAAGGGCTGTGTTCATGTGATTTTCCAGTATTGGAACAGTTCATTCGTAATAGTTCCTAGATCTATTATTCTGTTAACTCGTCCAATATAATTACGTTATTCTAAATTCTTCTTTCTTTGGTTTTATTTTATCTATCGTGTTTAAGTAAATAGTGTTATGCTTCACACCGAGTTGTTTGACCACTCACATTGCATCTGGAACAGACACTTTATATTTTCTTTAAAATCAGAAAACATTAGAGTCTAGGCTACCACCTTCAAATATTGTCGAGGGGTTCTGGTGTGGCGCATCACACTAGACTCCTTCTCTTCCTGAGTAATATGTTGGAGGCACTGAATGGGCTGTCTCTGTTCTTCTCCAATATTGTCAATGGGCTGAACGACTTCCTCATATTCCTGTGAAACCAGTGTGAGGTGCGGAATGATCTCTTATTTTAGTGTGGCAATGTGCAGTGTCAGACAGTCCTTGATATGAATGTTACGGACTCTTTAAAAGCACAAACCACAATGGAGTCCATGTCTTGCTGCACATGAACACAGTCCAGTTCAGGAGCTGACGGGGGTGACAAATTATTCTGAACATTGTGGAATCCTCAGTGACCATCCCCACTTTGGATCTTATGGTGGGGAGGGTGGGGGCGGGGAGACATTGATGAAGCAGCTGAAGATGTTTGTGAAGAGGAAGTTACCCTGAGAATCTCCCACAGAGGTGACCCAGGACTGAGATGATGAACATCTCCCTTTGTGCCATGTTTGACTCCAAACACTGGAGAGTTTTCTCTGATTCCCATTAAGTTCAGATTTGTTAAGCTCCTTGATGTCAACAGAAATCAACAGAAGCCTTGATATCAGGACAGTCATTTTTTCCTGACCCCTTGTGTCAACCTCTTTTGTTCATATCAATAGGCCATGGTATAGGAGCAGCAAGGGTTTTCTTCAAACAGGTGGCATTGAATGTCAGGGTTTCTCTTCTCAAGAGTGTTCGGGGAGCCAGATGACTGAAAGTATTTGAAGTATTTGTAGATGGATATTGACCTGTCAGAGAGTTGAGGGCGATGAGGAATTGTGTATGAAAGAGGATTTGAGACCAAGAGCAGATCAGCCACAATCTTAGTGAAGGGCAAGGCAGGCTTGGGGAGTGAACGACCTGCCCCTGTGTCTGATGTTCTCGCATTCTGTTATTGGAAAGTTAGTGGGTGATATTTTCATGGATGTTCTGTTATTGAATGTTGCCGTCAGGGAGACCAGAGGATTTTGTGAGCCATCGCTGGGTGAGGTATGGGGGCTGTATTCATAGTGAATTTGGGTCTACAACATGACCAACAAATGGAGCACAAGTTGCAGAGAGGGGAAGCTCTGTACAGAGAGATGAGGGGCCTCTTTCATACCCAGCCTGGGCTTTACAATTACATTTCTCAAATCACATCAAAACGTGTGGGACAGTCTTGATGGGCCGAATGATCTCCTCTGTTTCTGTGCACCAGGTTATAGAAGTAAGTAGTCTCTATATGCTCCTGCCTAACAGGCTTAATGGGCTGAATGGAACACAGGAACACGGGATTGAGGGACAGGAGTGAGTCATTAGATACGTTGAACGTGCTCCACAAGGCACTAAGATTGTGGCTGATCAGGTTGGGGTCTCAGCCCCACTTTCCTGTCTGTGTCCCATTATCCATGACTCAGTTCCCTGTCAAATATTTCACTAACGCAACTTTCAATCAAAGCGAACGTAAAGGCACGATAAACTTCCAGTGAAGAGGATTCGGATTTGAAAGGTACTTTCAGAATTTTTTGTCATCCCTCTTATAGAATCAGAGTCATGCAGAATGGAAACAGACCCGTTAGTCCAATCTGTTCACTCCGATCAGATATCAAATCTGATCCAGTCCCATTTACCAGCATTTGGCCGATATCCCTCCTCTTTCAGATACTTTTTTAAATGTGCGATTGTAAACGCCTTCACCACTTCCTCTGACAGCATTTTATGTACACACACAACTCTGTGTGTGAAACATTTAACTTCAGGTCCCTTCTAAATCATTCGTCCTCTCCCCTTCAACCAATGCTCTCCTGTTCTGGTCTCCCCTACCCTGGGGAACAGAACATGGCTGTTCAGAATATCCATGCCCCTGATGATTTTATAAACCTCTATAATGTCACCCTTCAGCCTCTGACACTCCAGGGGGAAACACCTCAAACTAATCAACCTCTCCCTAAAGCTCAAACCTCCAATCCTGGGACATCTGTGTAAATCTTTTTGGCTGACAACCGAGTTGTACGCAGTATTCTTAAAGTGGCCTTACCAACATCCTGCCCAGATACAACATGCCACCACAACTCCTATACTCAATGCTTTGACTGATTAAGGAAAATTTGTAAAATGTGTTCTGTACCGCACTGTCTGCATTCGACTCCACTTTCAAGGAACAATGTACCTGCAGCCCTATGTTCATTTGTTTCACAACACTCCCCAGGCCCTTACCATTAAGTGTATAATTTCTGCCCTGATTCGACTTCCCAAAATGCGCAACCTCGTATTTATCTAAACTAAACTTCATCTGTCACTCCTTGCCCCTTTGTCCCATCTATTTGTGGTCTTGTTGTACTCTGAGATAATCTACGACACCACCTTTCTGATGTCGTCTGTAAACTTACTAACTATGCCCCCAATATTCACATCTAAATCCTTGACATAAATGATGAAATGCAGTGAACTCAGTCCTGATTCTTACAGCACACTGCTGCTCATATCCTCCAGTCTGAAAAATACCCCTCTGCCTTCAAGCCAATTGTGATTAGCTTCTTCTGTATCCCATGTGACCGAAACTTGCTAATCTGTCTACCAATCAGAATGTTATGAACACCTTGATGAGGTCCATATTGACAATGTCTACCAAACTGCCTTCATCAATCTTCTTTGTCACCTCTTCATAAAACTCAATCAAATTAATGACCCATGATTTCCCATGCAGAAAGCCACGTTGTTTACCCTGATCAGTCCTTGCCTTCCCAAATGTATGTAAATCCTGTCCCTCCGAATCCCCTCCAACAACTAACCCACCACCGACATCAGGCTCACCGGTCTATAGTTCCCGGCTTTTTGGGTCACTGTTTCCTTTTCTATTCCCACTGCTCCACTGCTCACAACAAATGTTAAGTGTAACCAGGTCGGTGATATCGCCGATGGTATCAGTCTCAGACTGGGTCAGGGTCAGTTTTAGCAACAAGTCAGGCTAGTTTCTTTAATCTGCTCAAATAGCACGTTTATGATCCAGAACAATGTTACTCCAACTATGATGGAAAGATGAAAGACAAACTGGATGTTGCATTAAAGAATCGATATTTTCCATTCCAAACACACACACAAAATAAACAAAATCTCTGCAATTTCACGTTGAAAGAACCTTGTCCAAATATCAGTGTAACTAATGACAAAAGGAAAAATTGAGAGATTGTCCAAAATGTTATTCTGCTTCTGAAGATATTCTACTCTCACAGCTGCTAGCAATGGGATTTTATCCTGGGAGAGTTGGATTTGGCTGAATTCCCTTTGCATTAGGCAGTCAGCGGGTTCCTGCTTAGCACAGTGGCCCACCAGTTCATACTGTTGCCTTAAAGCATCAGGGACATGAGTTCAATTCCAGCCTCGGGCGACTTCTGCGTGGAGTTTGCATCTTCTCCCTTGTCTGCGTGAGCTTCTGATGGGTGCTCCCGTTTCCTCCCACAGCCCAAAGCTGTATAATTCAAGTGGATTGGTCAAATAGTCCATAGTGTTCAGCGATTTCTACTTCAGGTGCACGAGCCAGTGGTAACTGTAAGGCCATGGGAAGGTTACTCTTTGGAGGGTTAGTATGGACTTGTTGGGCTGAAGGGCTTGTTTCCACACTGCAGGGATTCTATAAAAATAAGAATGGTAACAATAACAGTAGAGTTTTGTTTTAGCTCGTACACGTTACTGAGATGAGGAATAATGAAGGAGAGAGAGTGCAATGGGCCGTTTCTTCTCGGGCAGATGACATTTTCTCCCTCTCTGAGTTGAATCACACAATAATGTCATTCTCTCCCAAACTGGACCATGTGAAGTCTCCTTGTACATTGTCCAAACTATGTCTCCATCACATTCCCTGCTCCATGTAGGTGCATCATTGCTGCTGTCATACACAGAGCCATACCCTGAGCAGAAAATGGTCTTGGTCGATTTGAAGGTATGTTTATATGTCCCTGCGTCATTAAAAAATAAAATGTTTAATGTATTCAGAATACAATGAACATAGAACATAGAACAGTCCAGCACAGAACAGGCCCTTCAGCCAACATGTTGTGCCGACCATTGGTCCTCATGTATACACCCTCAAATTTCTGTGACCATATGCATATCCAGCAGTCTCTTAAATGTCCCCAATGACCCTGCTTCCACAACTGCTGCTGGCAATGCATTCCATGCTCTCACAACTCTCTGTGTGAAGAATCCGTCTCTGACATCCCCTTTAGACTTTCCTCCAACCAGCTTAAAACTATGACCCTTCGTGTTAGCCATTTCTGCTCTGGGAAATAGTCTCTGGCTATCAACTCTATCTAAGTCTCTCATTATCTTGAATACCTCAATTAGGTCTCCTCTCCTCCTCCTTTTCTCCAATGAAAGAAGTCCGAGATCAGTCAACCTCTCTTCTTAAGATAAACTCTCCAGTCCAGGCAGCATCCTGGTAAACCTCCTCTGAACCCTCTCCAAAGTATCCACATCTTTCCTATAATAGGGTGACCAGATCTGGACGCAGTATTCCAAGTGCATTCCAACCAAAGTTTTATAGAGCTGCAACAAGATCTCACGACTCTTAAACTCAATCCCCCTGTTAATAAAAGCCAAAACATCATATGCTTTCTTAACAACCCTGTCCACTTGTGTGGCCATTTTAAGGGATCTATGTACCTGTACACCAAGCTCTCTCTGTTCCTTCACACAGCCAAAAATTGTGGTTAGCACTGCTGCCTCACAGCGCCAAAGAACCGGGTTCAATTCCCTCAGGCGATTGACTGTGTGGAGTTTGCACGTTCTCCCCGTGTCTGCGTGGGTTTCCTCCGGGTGCTCTGGTTTCCTCCCACAGTCCAAAGATGTGCGGGTTAGGTGAATTGGCCATGCTAAATTGCCCGTAGTGTGAGATAAGGGGGAAATGTAGGGGTATGGGTGGGTTGCACTTCGGCGGGTCGGTGTGGACTTGTTGAGCCGAAGGGCCTGTTTCCACACTGTAAGTAATCTAATCCTTTCCTTAATCCTGTACTCAGCTTTCAAATTCGACCTTCAAAATGCATCACATCGCATTTATCCAGGTTAAACTTCATCTGCCACCTCTCAGCCCATCTCCGCAACCTGTCAATGTCCCGCTAGCCTACAACAGCCCTCTATACTGTCAACAACACCTCCAACCTTCGTGTCATCTGCAAACTTGCTGACTCATTCTACAATTCCCTCATCCAAGTCATTAATAAAAATTACAAAGAGTAGAGGCCCAAGGACAGAGCCCTGTGGAACACCACTCACCACAGACTTCCAGGCAGAATATTTTCCTTCCACTACCACTCGCTGTCATCTATTGGCCAGCCAATTCTGTATCCAAACAGTTAACACAGATACCCGGTGGTAAAATAAATGTTTTGTTTTAACAAATACAGAAATTGCTGGAAAAGCTCGCCAGGTCTGTCAGCATCCAGATGCCTTTTACATGCTGTATTTGTACCAGCCTCCACCACTTCCTCTGGCAGCTCATTCCATACACACACCACCCTCTGTGTGAAAAGGTGTCCCTTAGGCCTCTTCAAAATCTTTCCCCTCTCACTTTCCACCAATGTCCTCCAATTTTGGACGCCCCTAACCCGGGGAAAAACCTTGACTACAAACCCTATCCATGACCGTTCTGATTTTATAAACCTTTCCTGCTGTGAAATGTGACTCCAATCAACACGAATGGCTGTACTTTCAATAATCCCGGGCCGAAATGCTGAAATTAAAAACCGACGCCTGTTCTTTCTCCATCAAGTCACAATTCTAAACCCAGTTTCATCAGTTTGTTCAGATATGTTAGGAGACACTTCTGTGGGATTTACACCTAGACCTTTGTGCCCGGAGGTAGGGACACGAGCACCACTCGGCAATACCCATAAAGCTGTAACATTATTCTCCTGTGTGTTTGTTCATCAGCCTGTTCTGACATGCTGTGACATACCTCTGCAACAGGCAGGACATGAATCCACACCTTCTGGTCCAGAGCTAGGAACACTACCAAACAATTTCAGGAATTGGAATCAAACCCAGAGCTCTGGCTCAGAGACAGGGACACTACCCACTACACTACTATACCCAGATTTTGGGTCACATTTTAAGGGGCAGCATTCAGCTCGGTTGGGATTTATTATAATCAGGTTACCATTACTGAGCTACACAAAACATTTTGTTTTGTTAAACAAGTGCAAGATCGAAATTAACTATGAACATCCTTAATCGCTATTATCTGTAGTCTGCAATATTAGGGACAGAAATCCTGCAGACACACTCTGCCCAGTGAAGTGTCTCAAATAGATATTTATTACTGAACACCAGACACGGAGAAAGACCATAATTTCTGGTACCAAAACACCGATCAGGATAACCCAACTCTCACGTGTGTCTGCCCTCTGCCTAAAACCATGAAATGATACCAGGCCGCTGATTACTGTCCAGCCTCTCCTCCCCACTGACTGTGTCTGCAATCTGTCCCTCCTCCCTCTAACCACACAAGGCAACCCAAGCTCAGGGTCTTTGTGAAAATCAAGGCCGGAGTGTACAGGCCTCCCGGAGAGGGGTGGGCATTTTAAAATTAAACGGGAAGGTGAGGAGGTGGTAATATCACTCACTGGCCGAGGCGTGGCAGATGGAGTTTAGTTTGGATTAATGCGAGGTATTGGATTTGGTAAATCAAACAAGAGTTGGACTTATACAATTAAACGTAGGGCCTTTGGCAGTGTTGTAGAACAGAGACCTCGGCCATCAGGTATAATTCTTTAAAAGTTGCATCTCATATAGATAATGTGTTTAAGAAGGTGTTTAACACACTTATCTTCAATGGTCAGACCTTTGAGTATCGGAATTGGGACGTCATGTTGAGGTTGTACAGGACATTGGTGAGACCTCTTCTGGAATACTGTGTCCAGTCTGGACATCCTGCCCGCTGATTCCATAGGCACACCACCCTCTGGGTGAAACAGCTGCCCCTTAGGTCACTTTTAAATGTTTCCCCTCTTACCTTACAACTATGTCCTCTAGTTTTGGTCTTCACTACCCCCTTATAAAACACATTGACTATTCACTTTGATATCATTGACCTTGATGTTATTAAGCTGGAGAGGGTTCAGAAGAGTTTAACTTGGATGTTGCTGGAAATGGAGGGATTGAGCTATAAGGAGAGGCTGGACAGGCTGGGACTTTTTTCACTTGTGAGGTATGAGATGGAGGGGCAACTTTGCAGAGGTTTATAAAAGGATAAGGGGTACAGATAAGCTGAAGGGCTGATGTCTGTTCGCTAAAGTTGGGGATTCAAAACTGAGGGATATTTTAACGTGCGAGGAAAAAAGATTTACAAAAGTCAGGCGAGGTAATTATTTTAGACAGAAGCTGGCTTGTGTGTGGAATGAACTTGCAGAGCAAGTGGTGAAAACAGGGACAGTTACAACGTTTAAAGGACATTTAGATCAGTACATGGATAAGACATCAGTTTGGATGGTGCTGTGAGCAGCTGCCCACTCCCTCCCCCTCCCCCTCTCTGAGTGAATCCGTTGGTTTTCACCCTCTACCAATGCCTGTGCAGTGGCGTGTGGAGACCAGCAGAGGGTGGCATTGCATCACTTTCAGCACCACAGAGACAGCCAGACCTGCCCCACACAGAGACACACAGATACACACACAGTAATTGTTAGGGCACAGCATAGATCTCATCTGGTAATTTAAACTAAACATAAATAAATGCTCAATTCGCCCCGTAAACTGTTAAATATGAGTGACAGAGAACTCCCAAATTCCACTGTTTAAATACAAACAACAATGTAGTTTTTAACACTGAAAGTGAACTGAAAGAGACCCTCTATTTCTTAACTGCTTATAACCCGACCCAGCTCTACAATAATATACTGTTTCTGGCTCTACCATCCTCTCATATCACAGGTACTTGCAAGCTCTCAGTTCAGAGCAGCATTCACCCTCGCTTAAAGGTACAGTACACACTTTCACCTTCATCCCATTATACCCTGGTGAATATAGATAAGTGGAACCTATCCGGATTTCTCTTGCTCTGTGGTTTGTCAATATTTCATCCACTCTGTCTCGAATGTGTCAAGACTTTTGTTATTCCATTGACAGTATTTGACTCTGTCTGTGGGAATATGTCAGTATTTCACTTGCTCACACTCCTGTGTGCGGGGCAGGATTTCAGATGTTTCATGGGCACTGTGACACTGTGACAATCTTAATGTTTGTAAACGGTACCAAACCTGCAAGAATTGTAAAGTCTATGGAGGACAGTGTGGAACTCTAACAGGACAGTGACACGCTGGTAGACGGGGATCAATGCAGAGCAGTGTGAGGTGATGCACTGTGGTATGAAAGATAAAGAAAGACAGTTTAAAACAGGCTGTGCCATTATAAAGGGGCTGCAGGAACAGAGAGCGCTGGGTGTATATGAGCACAGATTGTTGAAGATGTCAGGACAAGTGGGGAGAGCAGGAACTCTCACAGATTAGTGTCAGTATCTGAGCTGTTTACAGGGGGAGGTGTAGGAGGGAGCCTCCGTGCTCCCTTCCTGGGAGGTGGTGGTGAGGATGTGTTGTGAGCCCACCCTCCTGCCCCCCGAGACCGTGGGGATTCCATTTGTACCAGCTCGACACAGAAGGGAGATGGCATCAGGGACACGGCTTCTAAGTTGTGCCGGGGGAAACGGAGCTGCCAGTGGGTTTAAAGTGAGAATTGCCCTTCACTGAACATTGCTCCTTACTCAGTCGGTGGGATGTGGATGTTTCAGAATCTCCACACGAGGCGTCTCGGTCCTCTCTGGCTCGTACCAGGGCCCTCCCCACATGGCGGGGGGAGGGAGGTGAGGGAACGGATATCGGGCACTCCACCACCTGGCTTGGCACTTTCTGTCCTATTCCAGGCTGTTTCTCCTGGAATGGGAGAAAGGGAGGGAGGGATGGTGGGGGTGGGTGATCCTGCTGTTAGTGCTGGTGCAGGTGAGGATAATGGCTAATCGTGAGGTTTTCAGAGCGAGTCTGTAGACAGTGTTGTATCCATGCAGTGTAATTGATGTGGGAGGTGGGGTAAAGTGGACTGGGTGACAGAGAGAGAGAGAGAGAGAGAGAGAGAGGTGCTGCATGCGACAGTGACAGTGTTGGAGCATGAGACTTATTCGGGGGTCGGTGTTATAACAGATATACCGTGAGTGTGAGGGAGCAGAGAGAATACAGTGACCCTTATCCTGACAGAGTGGGGAAGGTTATAGATGCTTGTCCTGTATTGCTGGACACTACTCCCATTCACAAAGCTGTAGAACAAATGCTCATTCAAAACTCTCCATCATTTCACCTCACACCAATCTCCCTTTTTCCCATCTTTCCTGGGAACACAGGCCCATGTTACAGGATGTTATCGAAGTGTCTACATTTCAGCATTCTGAAACCTGGGAACACATCCTTCCATGACACTGTCTCTCAGTCTCCCCCTCTCTGTCTATACCCCACACCCCTCCCATGTGGTGATATTTAAACTGATTCCCCCACCATCTCTCCCTGTCAGTGATGTTCACACCCACAGCACCCCCTTGTCAGTGCACAATGGAGATATGGAGCTGGAAATGGGTGGGAGCTGCACATCCTGTCACTTCCAGCATGGGCTGCAAGTTTCCCCACACTGGGCAGGGATCTAACGCAGTGTTACTGATCAATGCACTGGGGTGGTGTACACAGTCCTACATGGGGGAGGGTAACTGCTCCTGGTTACAGATCATTGCACTGGGGTGGGGTACACAGTCCTACATGCTGGGATGGTAACTGCTCCTGGGTTACAGATCAATGCACTGGGGTGGTGTACACAGTCCTACATGCTGGGAGGGTAACTGCTCCTGGGTTACAGATCAATGCACTGGGATGGTGTACACAGTCCTACATGCTGGGGGGTAACTGCTCCTGGTTACAGATCAATGCACTGGGTGGGGTACACAGCCTACATGCTGGGAGGGTAACTGCTCCTGGTTACAGATCAATGCACTGGGATGGTGTACACAGCCCTACATGCTGGGAGGGTAACTGCTCCTGGGTTACAGATCAATGCACTGGGGTGGTGTACACAGCCCTACATGCTGGAGGCTAACTGCTCCTGGTTACAGATTAATTCATGGGTGATCACTGCACAGGTCACTGTGCTGGTCAGACTGTCTGGTTGAGGTTTATAGATAAAGCAATGATGTGGTTAGTGCAGCTCCCCCGTGCTGGATGGATATCTAGCCTGTGCACAGTACATCATGGTGGTGGGGTGGGTAGATGGGAAAGGTGATGGACAGATCAAGGAGATCCCCGGAACGTTCTGTCCCTGACATTCTATAACTGACATTCCCCGGAACGTTCTGCCCCTGACATTCTATAACTGACATTCCCCGGAACGTTCTGTCCCCGACATTCTATAACTGACATTCCCCGGAACGTTCTGTCCCTGACATTCTATAACTGACATTCCCCGGAACGTTCTGTCCCTGACGTTGTTTGTTTGTGAACGGCCGGACGTCAGTGAATTGAACAAACGATAAGATCCCGAGGGAAGAGATCCCGTTCCAGGGAGAAGGAGACACTGTTCCGAAGGCCCCTCAGGCAGTTAAAGGGGGGAATACGTTTTCCCTGCGTTTACATTTCCTCACGACACAGGATCGACCACAATTTAGACCAAAATACAGAAATTCCCAAACTCCGTTTGTCTTCAGGAAACTGGAGAGAATCCTTCAGGACAGCAACGTTCCCACCCTCCGTATTAGGAACTGGGAAGGAGTGATCTGTGTCTGCTCTCGAGTGATCGAGTGTGTGGGAATGTTCTAGAAACCATCTGTCCTTATCGATATGTCTCTGTGTGTTTGGGAGGGAGGGTTTCTTGTGGTTTATGTCACATTTTTGTCAGTAATTCCGACCTTCCCATTTGTTATTCCAGCTCCAATTATTGTAATAAATCCCTGAATACAGGACACATTTGAAAATCTCACTGGGTCCCGGATCAAACGGGTCCCTTTGCCTCCAGGCTGATGGATAATGGGTTTGTTTTCCTTCCTCACAGTTAACGTAGTGACCATCTACGTCCTGCTTTATAAAGATTGTGGATTGTCTCCATGTGTCAGACGTTACCTGGGGCCATGGCAGTGGCGGATCTCCTGGTCATTATCCTCGACCTGATCCTGAGACACATTCCCATTGTTTATCGGAAACAGTTTTATTTCCTGATGTACTCCGTCCCCGTGTGTAATATCCACGCCGTCCTGCTTTATGCAGCCACTGACTGCTCTGTCTGGTTCACCGTCACTTTCACCTTTGATCGGTTTGTGGCCATTTGTTGCCAGAAGCTGAAAAGTAAATATTGCAGTGAGAAAACGGCGGCTGTGGTTCTGGGAGCAGTGACTGTGCTGAGCTGTTTAAAGAACATTTTCTGGTATTTTATGCTCATGGCTCGGTATCGGCTGTGGAACACCCCCTGGTTTTGTGATGTAACAGCCGCTGTTCTTTACTCCAGTGTCTGGGTCACAATCGAGTCCCTCCACCACATTCTAACCCCGGGTTCCCATTTCTCCTGATTCTGCTGCTCAATGTTCTCACCGTCAGACACATTTAGTGACCAGCAGAGCCCGCAGGAGACTCCGCGCTCACACCAATGGGGACGCTCAGTCAGACACAGAAATGAGAAACCGAAAAAAATCCATCATTTTACTGTTTGTGATCTCGGCCAATTTTCATCCTGTTATGGTCAACGTAATGCTCTATTCTATCTGGTACCGGCTAATTGATATAATGGATTCCCCTCTGTATCTCCATGGCTTTGTGCAGAATTGGGCTTCATGCTGCAGCTCCTCAGTTGCTGCACAAACACCGCGATTTATGCCGTGACCCAGACTAAGTTCAGGCAGCAGCTGAAGAATGTGCTGAAATATCCCTTCACCCAAATCCATCCATCCATCAAATTCCCTCATTAATCACACCATCCGGGATTTTCTCTTTTCAGTTCAGTGTTTCAGCGATGGAGCAGCCTGTCGCTATGGTAACAGACCGAGGGGAGCGCTGGTTTGTCCCTCCTAATCCCACAGCGGGGTTACAGGGAAACATTTCAATGTTTCTCACAACTCAGGGGCCAGTGAGAAAAGGCACCATCCCACTGACTGTAGCCATCACTTCCATTTGTAACCAATAAAAATGCTGATGAAAGCGTGCCGAGCAGCAGAGGGACCGATGTTGTTGTGTGTCTTTGTGTTGGAGAAGCTGAGCTGGAGAGAGGCAGACTCAGCCCCAAGTCCTGGTCCTCAGGGAAGGGAGGGCACCGCGCCCTGAGCTCAGGAGCTGGGGTTAACTCCCTCTGTTCCCCCCACTGGGCCTGGCCTCCCCATTACCTCTCCCCTACTCTTTCTCCTCAGTTTTCTCTCTCTCTCTTTCAGCACACACACTCTTTCCCAAACCTCACCTCATCCCTCTCTCTCTCTCACACACACACACCCCCTCCAAACCCGGTTTCTCCACCTGCCTCATTCTTCCCTCTCATGCCGTCGCTGTCTCCCTCCAACAATTCCATCAATACCCCATTTTGCCCACCTCCCACATGCAGCCTCACCCCAAACATCCCCAGTCGCTGGGTCAGAGGGAGAGGGAAGGAACAGGGTGACAGAGTATGTCAGAGAGACAGGGAGGGAGGGACAGGAGGGAGACAGATTCAGTCAGAGGGAAAGAGAGGGAGGTGGGAAGAGAGAGACACCGAGGGAGGTGGAGAGCGAGAAGGGCGAGAGAGAGAGAGACAGAGAGAGAGAGAGAGAGA
>NW_026867794.1:1176053-1290104 GCF_020745735.1 Hemiscyllium ocellatum
AACTATGCCATGTTCTTCGTGACCTGCAACACATTATCAACGAGGATGAGCACCTCACCAAGACCTTCCCCACACCTCCACTGCTTCCCTTTAAACAAACTGCCAAACCTCAAACAGATCATATGTTCGCAGCAAGCTGCCCAGCTTTCAGGACAGCGCATACAACCCTGTCATGGTAGGCGCTGAAACGTCTGTCAGAATGTGGACATGGGTATTACCATTACATGTGAGGACACTCCCACCATGTACGTGGCAGGTACTCATGTGACTCAGCCAACATTGTCTTATCAATACATTGCAGGCAAGAGCGCCCAGAGGCATGGTACATTGGGGAAACCGAGCAAAGACTATGGCAACAGATGAATGGGCACCACACAGCAATCAACAGACAGAAGTGTTGCCTCCCAGTTGGGACACTTCTGCGGTACAGGACATTCGACCTCGGCTTCGGGTGACCATCCTCCAAGGCAGACTTCAGGACAGGCAACAGCGAAAAGTAGCCAAGCAGGGGCTGATTGTTAAGTTCAGTACCCATTGGGGGGCCTCAACTGGGCCCTTGGGTTCATCATACTACAGGTGACCACCATTGCACTATATACACACACAGACACACTTACACACACACAAGCACACAGAGTCACTCCTATACACACACATACACACGGACACACATATACACAGACACACACAGACACTCACGCACACCCTTACAGACACACACACTCCCATACTCAGACATGCATCCTCTCAGAGACTGAGACCACTCTACACTCATGCAGGCACATATACCCTCTCTCTCACAGACACTCGCAAACCCCCACCCCAGACACATACACACTACCACACTCACACATGCACCCCCTCACTGAAGTAAGACACTCTGCAATCACTGCACACACATGTACATCTCTCTCACACTTACAACCCCCCCCCAAGCCACTCAGACATACACACAGACAGACACAAAGACCCACATGGTGCACATACATTTTGTGGGGTGAATTTGTACTTGCAGAGTTACATTGCACTTTGCTCAAAAACAGTAAAACTCTGTTATCTGACTTTTTAGGTTAGAATCGATCTAAAATCATGGCATAGACAGAGAACACAGGGCGCTAACACCTTCTACATATTGTGTAACGAACCCAATTGTTACAGTTAACCTGAGAATGCAACTTTAAAAAAAGGTTTTTTGATTTACACACGGAAGAAGCTAAACTATCATGGTTTTCGAACAGATGAAAGACTCAAACAATCAAGGTAATTTTCAATGTGTAGTTTCAGTTACATCATACTGTAATTTTTTGCTATAAATGCTGTGCCTTACAATTTTGTCCCCCACAATCACCTGAAGAAGGTGCGGTTCTTTGAAAGCTAGTGTGCTTCCAATTAAACCTGTTGGACTATAACCTGGTGTTGTGTGATTTTAACTTAGTACACCCCAGTCCAACATGGCATTTCCAAATCATGATTACTGTGAAGTGGAATCATATTAATCGTTCTCCAGTACTCTGGCACCTCGCCTAGTCAGATTCTAAACAAAATTAATGTTAGAGGTCATCTCGCCATGGGTTATTCATGCTCTTCTCAAGCATTATTGTGAGATTTTCTCTAGATCTCCCGTTATGCATGTGGAGTAGAGAAGGACAATGATTTTAGACAATGCTGTGTATTACCCTCGAGAGCTTGAGACTGCCCTAAACTGGGTGGGAACCTTTCAGCACTCTGGTAATGTTTTTGCTGCCTCTGTACAGGATCTTAGTGAGATGACACTGGAGTAGTGTGTAAAGAATTTTTCTACTCAATGAAGAAAGTGTATTGTTATATTGGAAGGAGCTCAGAGATGGTTCCCTCAACTGATTCCTGCAAAGAAATGTCTTAGGATGGAGAGATAGCAGGAAAGTGGTACAGAGGCCGCGATAACATCAGCCATGATTGTATTCAATGGCGGAGCTGGTTCGAGAGGTTGAATTCCTGACTGATGCTCCTCATCCATACTCAGCCTTTCGACCGTGTTACACAGTATAGAGGGAGGACTGTCTATCAAACAGGAAGCAGGCTCTCGGATAAGTCAGTCTTAATCAGTTTGTCAGAATGTCACCAGTGGAGTCACACAGTGACCACTGCGGGGACCTCAACTATTTACAATCTATATCAATGATCAGGAGGTTAGAACAGATATCCAGATACTGAGTTTGGTGATGTCGCTTGGATAAGCAAGAGATTAAATTATCAAGAGAGGGTGGAGTGTCTGCAAATAGATACAGAAAGTTCAAGGCAATGGATAATAATTTGGAAGGAGCAATACAACATAATATAACCTGTAATTTCATTTACAGGAATAATGGAAGGCAGTATGTTACTGAAATGGAGAGGGATTACAGGACTCAGTGATACTGGGTATTGGGGGATTCACTGAGACCCGTTCGGACATGGAAGGTTTTGCTCCATTCCTGATCGTCTGCTCATTGACACTCCAAGTGACCACATTGCTCTCCGTACACATAGAATATTTTGATGTGGTTGGTTGGTGGTGGGGATGGTGTTTTGAAATGTGTATCAAGGGGATGGCCTTTTTCCAAGATACAATTATTCCTTTCTACATGGAGACCCGAACGATGGGAATGGCTGCCTGCTTCTGAATGAAGGAACTGTGGCTGCTTTCAGGACAGGGGTATTCACCAATATAATGTATTGTGCATGGACACACTGTAACATTAATAGAGTGAGAGCTCCTTCAGTTCCTCTACTCTCCCCATTTAATGGCTACTCTGCAGATTCCATGTACACCTTCAGAATCTACTATACTGGGAAAATAAAGATACACCTGGCAGCTTCCCGCTGGGAGAAGCAATGTATTGACCTCATCCACCATATACATCCTCCATCACCGAATGGTGACATTGATGTTGAGATACTGGGAGATGATGGAGCTGTCACCGACTCCGGCCTGGAAAGTTTCGGATCACAGAAGCTGAATGAAACCCTGACCCTAATAGCCACCGGCAGCCCCGTCTTCCCCTGGCGTGAAGCTGCAGGTCGTGTTGAAGAAGGTGACACCGCTCTGTGACCAGCTCCTTGTTCAGTCCAGATCCCCTCAACACTCTGTTCCTGGGTTAAGTGTAGCTTGGGAAGCTGCACCTGGAAAACCCGGAGTGGATACAGCAGATCGTGGGCGGCACGGTGGCACAGTAGTTAGCACTGCTGCCTCACAGCGCCTGAGACCCGGGTTCAATTCCCGACTCAGGCGACTGACTGTGTGGAGTTTGCACGTTCTCCCCGTGTCTGCGTGGGTTTCCTCCCGGTGCTCCGGTTTCCTCCCACACTCCAAAAATGTGCGGGTCAGGTGATTTGGCCATGCTAAATTGCCCGTAGTGTTAGGTAAGAGGTAAATGTAGGGGTATGGGTGGGTTTCGCTTCGGCGGGTCGGTGTGGACTTGTTGGGCCGAAGGGCCTGTTTCCACACTGTAAGTCTAATCTAATCCCTTTCCCTACACACACTCACTCCGTGGTTTCAGATCTTCCATTGTCTGCAGCCTCTGTTCATTTGGTGTTCATGTTACACACCCAGATGCTGTTACCATAGTCCCCATGCTCCATCCAAGGTTGGGTCACCAAATCCTCCGGTCCTCACTGAATGTCTGAGGCAGCTCACAGCACAAGCTCCAGCAAAGCATCCCCAGCACCTCCACTAACTTTTCAATTACAGGAGTCAGTCAGAAACCCCTCAGCTACAAGTATTGTGGATCAGACCAGATCCCCGCAAAATATTTTAAGAAGGCCGCTTAGATCCAAACCTTTCCTTATTTTGAATATAGATGTGAAGTGTGCATTCCGATATGTTGTGACTGGTCAAACCAAACGACATTAAGCCAAATATAATCTATTCAAATGCTTCAGTTAAAATACAATCAAAGAAAAGAAAATTTTGGGAGAGCTTATATGTTGGTACACTTACACAAACAATAGGTACCGTAACTTCTTGGTATACACTGCTTGGGACAAAGATCAATTCAAATACAGATTCTTACATGCAGTTTTTTGATCCAGGAGAAATCAACATCGACAACCATCTCAGAGAGAAAGGCAGCTAGGGATCATGTATGGAAACTTCTAACCCTGCTGGGATCTCCAACAGCTTCTGAATGCTGCAGCTAAAAAACAAAACGTGAAACCCTGGTCTGGGAGAGCTGGCCACTGCCCTTCCATTGTTATCACCGTTTTAATAAAACCTAAAGGCATCCTCAGTTATTTACTTAAACTGTTTTCAGACAGCAGATCCGCAACTCTGCCTTTAAAACCTCTCTTAAAAAAAGCAAGAGAAAATACCCTTTTTATAGTGATAGTATCCTCACAACTCCACCTTTAATAAAATGATCTGTCAATATACAAAGATGGATTCGTTTTAGACCTCCTAATCTTCCTCTATTAGTAGCAGATAGAAAGGATAGTGAAAAAGGTGTTTGGTATGCTTTACCTTATTGGTCATAGTATTGAGTACAGGAGTTGGGATGTCATGTTGCGGCTGGACAGGACATTGGTTCAGCCACTGTTGGAATATTGCATGCAATTCTGGTCTCCTTCCTATCGAAAAGATGTTGTGAAACTTGAAAAGGTTTAGAAAAGATTTACAAGAATGTTGTCAGGACTAGAGGATTTGAGCTATAGGGAGAGGCTGAACAGGCTGGAGCTAACTTCCCTGGAGCGTCGGAGGCTGAGGGGTGACCTTATAAATGTTCATTAAATTTTGAGGGGCATGTATAGGATAAATAGGCAAAGTCTTTCCCTGGGGTCGGGAGTCCAGAACTAGAGGGCATAGGTTTAGGGTGAGAGGGGAAAGATATCAAAGAGACCTAAGGGGCAACCTTTTTCATGCAGAGGGTGATACGTGTATGAAATGAGCTGCCAGAGGATTTGGTGGAGGCTGATACAATTTAAGAGGCATTTGGATGGGTATATGAATAGGAAGGGTTTGGAGGGATATGGGCCGGGTGCTGGCAGGTGGGACGAGATTGGGTTGGGATATCTGGGGGCATGGACGGGTTGGACTGAAGTTTCTGCTTCCATGCTGTTCATGTCTATGACTCTGTGATTCTATGACTATATAATATTGACTCTGAGCATATAAATGTTCACAACGAGATTCGATTTCAATCATTTTACTACTGCCACAGAATGCCTTTGTCTTTCTTCATCCATGTCTCCAGAATGTGCCAAAACTTAGTTTTCTCGCCCTGTCACCTGTATAATTTCAAATTGAATGGCAGCAATGATAAGCTCACTCGAAACAGACTGGTATTTTTTCACCTGAATGTCCCCAAAGTTTTAAGGGGTCACGATCAGTGATAAAGATTTGTCTCATGTATGTTATTTGCAATTTAAATGCTGAAATGTCGTAACGCCAACACCAAGCTCAAGGCCTCCTTCTCCATTGTGGAATAAACCTGTTGATGTTTCCACTGGACACTCCAACCGCACGTTACATAATGGAGCACTTCTCATCTCTCCAATACTCCCTCTGAGTGACATAGCTCCTCATGTCTCTGCATAAAAGAATTACATACTTCTGTACCGCTTAATGCTATAACCTCTTTACCTGCTACTCCTGGCCTATGCCGGTAAACCTTACTCTCACAGGTATATGTTTCAAGAAGATATCACACATTCTTCTCCATCTCTCACAGAATCCAAACTTTGATTTCTGAACCCAATCATCATCAGCCATTCAGCTTCTAATCTTGCCATTGTAACTCTCTGCTCTTCCACACGAGTTCTCACGACTGCAGGAAGTGAATTATTGAACTTCTCCAAAATAAGAATCTCTCTAAGAGTGCCATAGCCTTTGCTCTGTTTTTAATACCAATACCCACCTTTCAAAATTACTTTGTTTGATTCTTTCAAATTCAATGCACGCTTAACGAGGGAGGTTTGTTTTAGATTCCAGAAACGCTGTCTGTAGCTTCTGGCCCAAGTTCATATGCCCTTCAGATGGCTTTCTTCACCTCCTCCTACTGGCCAGGTACCTCCACTGATCGGGATGCAAATACCTACCAGCTCTGAGTGGATCAACTAAATCCACATGGTCACTGATCACTGTATTTGTTTAGCCACTTTCTCAAATAAAATTAAAAAGGCTTCTCCATCCTTCTCATCAAATTTAGACAATGCCTGGGCATATTTAAACAGAACCCCATCAGGCTTTTGGCTACTAAAGGATTGCTCATCCTTACTATCATCCTTTTCCAACCTACTGTCTACCTTCATCTACAACTTCTATGTCCACTTTTCTCTCTAATTACTAACTTTTGAAGTTGAAAATCTCTGGTTTTCTTCTCTCTCTTTCTCCCTTTCTTCTTCCTTTCCTTTTCTTTTATTTCTACTTCTCATTTTAATTTAAATGGTTTCAATTCCTTCTCCTGTTCAAGGCGCCTCATTTCAAATTGAATTAGAGCCATTTCCAAAGAGTCTGATGGTGGTTCCACCAAATGTCATTGCCGAGCTATCGCTGTAATTATCTCTCATTTTCTCACAGACAAACACAACTCCAACTCCAGCTTGTCTGTCAATTCCTCCAGCTTTGCCTTCATTACCTTTTGTAAAACCCCCAACTTCACTTCGTCCACACGCAGAGAACTCTCAGTGACTGAAAGAATCTTTATACACAAAACATGTTTTAAACCAACCGAAAATTCAACATCTGGAACAACTACCATATGTGACTTTTGAACCCAATAGTCTCCATTGCATCCTCTCCAGTGTCTGCATGAGAGTATTCTGGATGCTCTGGTTTCCTCCCACAATCTAAAGATGTGCATATCAGGTGAATTGGCCATACTAAATTGTTTGTGGTTTTCAGGGATGTGGGGTTTAGATGCCTTAGTTGGGGAAAATGTGTACTAATAGGGTAAAGGAATGTTTCTGGGTAGGTCACTCCTCGGAGTGTAGGGTGAACTTGTTGGGTCAAATGGCCTGTTTGCACATTGTGGGGATTGTAAATGTAAACCCAATTTGGTAATATCAATTTAGAACCAGACAAGAAACCCCAGTTTGCTATAGACCAACCAGACTGCCTCAAACTATTTCAAGGAAGTCGCTTGGATGCCAACATTTTCTTATTTTAAAGGCAGATGCGAAGTGGGAGTTCAAGATATGATGCTACTAGCCAAACCACTCACCATTAATTAAAACACAATATATTTAATGTAATGAAAATCCATACAAAATGAAGAGGATTTGAGAATAACTTAACTATTGGAAACCTTAACCGAACAATGGATACAAAACCGTCTACAAATGAACTGTTCCAATATACTAGCATCACCTAAATATACTAGCATCAATATACTAGCATCAAGTGAAGCTTCAGAGAGAATAGCAGCTCGGGATAATTTACTAAAACTTCCAACCTTCTGGGACACAAGCACCTGGTGACTTACAGCTATAAGGAAAAAACTAGAAAGCCTGGTCTATGCAAGCTGGCCATTGTTACTACTATTTATTAAAAACCCAAAACCCCCAAAAGTTATTTACTTGAGATGTTTACAGTAGGCAGTTTGGACTTTAAGATCTCTTGTTAAAAAAAACAAAATAAACATTTTTTTTAAAGAAGTGACAGCATTGTCAGAGAATTTAGATGCCTGGTCCTTTACTCAATGGGCTTCCGCGTGTTACTGATCGCAAGGTCACCTGAGTTGGCAAATACGGGTACAGACCAAGTTACAAGGATGTGTCGCATAACTTCTGAAACACGCCTGTCCATGGACCATCACATGGGACATACCGGGAAGTGAAAAACAGCCAGACACACACCATTTCACTGTTTCTGAGCTACACAATGCCAGCTATCAATACAAAATATAGCCAAAACCCAAGGCCAGGGAAAGATACAGAGGGACAGAGAGATTCACATTACAGACAGAAACAGACAGTTAATTAACTGGAAGGAGGTTGTGGAAAAATGGGGGAAAAGACAGAGCAGTGGGACTAACTGGAGAAGTAAGATCTTCGAGAGTAAAATTACAAGAATGAGAACATTGAATAAAGGCATTGTCAGATCATCTGAAATGGTTTGTTACATCAAATTCTGAATCTGCTTCACAGAACACCACAAACAACATAAACTGGGACAAGATGACAGCGCAGCATGGAGAGCTGTACAGGCCATGCTAGTGTGTTGCTCAGTAAACTGCACTATCTGTCCAGCATGGAGAGCATTGCAAACTTTACTATAATATGCTAACTATACTCGCATCAGATTACTGTCTCCAATTGGAAGGTTTGCTGTCGCTTCGTGTGTGTGTGTTCGTCAGAGTGTACAGATGAGGTAAAGTGTTTGAGAATGTTAAAATAAAGGCATTGCCATAAAAATAGCAATATACATCCGTGTGAACATGAATGACAGATTGATGGGAGGTTGGTGTGTGTTCGAATCAGATTTGCTTCAACAGGGTTGAAGCCGAGAGCGTCAGCAGCAGATTATTAACTTCATTAAGACTGTATTTTATAACTCAAGGTTCAAACAGGAGATGGAATAAGCCAGTGAGATACATCGCGGAGTGGTAAGTATTTCAAGTTAGAAATGGTCAGGGCATGGTGTCAGGAATCAGCTCATGATCAAAGGGCTCTTCCACAGTTGTGACTCATCTGCTTCAGCTGCAGATATTGGCCAGGCATGGGATGGAAACACTGGAAGGAAGTGGAGTTTGTAACCAGAACAGTAGACAGTGACCTCCATGCTCTTAATATTTAAATAACAAAGGCAAAGATACAATACATTGCGGTTCTCCGCTGAAACTGAGTAGGTCAACATCGAGACCCATGAGTAACAGTGCCAGAGCAGAGGGAGGCAGTAATTGAACACCTTCATTTATGTAGTTAGTAGTGGTCTGTAGAGTAAATATCTGGATTCAGAGTTTCAACAGGAACAATAATAGTGGACAGAAGTGTAGAAAATATGAAAGAACAGTAATACAGTCATAACCAGTTTATAGAAAAAAAAGGATAGTGACACTTACCAGGAACACCAACGATAGCCAGGAAGGGATAATAAAAATATTGCATAAAGAGAAGAGCGTAATAGATCCGCCATGATAATGACAACCAATCAAATGCAGAAAGATACCAAATATAATCGGATAAACTCCTGTCTATTGTTGAAATATTCCATTCGAATGTTCTCAGATTCTGATCCATTGTTGGAACATTCCAGTCTAATGTTCTCAGATTCTGATCTCTCCTCCCCCTCTCTCTGGATCTGCTGACCCCTGTCAGTACTGTCGGTGATGGTCCCGCTCATATTATGGGATAACGCATTGAATGGCGCCCATTTATCATTAAAAGATGTAAATCCTTCACTGGGACAATTAGAATCTATGGAGATTGGCATTAATCACAGTCACTGAAAAAATAGAATCAGTTAACCAGTTCCATACATCACTTTTCATATCACTATAAAAGGGAACATTTCCCAGTTTTGGATGGATTGGATGATGGTTGCTGAGGGATGGACCATAAATCTTTAATTTTTTATTTACTTTTCCTTGCATACAATATTATTAACAGAACACTGCAGGGGTGTATATGTGTTCCACTCTGTTTAGGAAAGGAAGCAATTATAAAATAACAGATCAGCTACATAAAAAAACATCGGATGGGCAAGTTTCTAGATGCCTTAACCTACAGTATGATACTTATTGACCAGTGTGAGCCTACGCTGGGTTTTAAGTGCCCTGTTTTCAAATCCTTTTATAATCTTGACACAGAGCACTGAGACTGCTGCTCAGGAACAGGCCGAAGCAATTCTGTCCCTATGGGTCTCTTACAGAAGGATAGGAGAAGGCCATTCAGTCCATATTAGCCTGTTGCTAATTGAAAAGGTGGAACTCTGGAATATTAGCGCATTTTGCCAACAAAATCATTCAAAATAAAAGGATTTGTTGCTGCAGCTGTATGAGGTGTCACTGAGAGGGCACCTGGAGTTCATTGTTTCTGTAACTGAGAAGGGATGGACCTCCATCAGGTACAGTTTATTGGCTGCTTATAATCCAGGGGTTGATGTGTCATTTAATGTCTTGTGGCTGTTATAAAGGGACAGGAGGATCCCATGCAGCCTCTCGAGCCTGTTACAGAGGAGCAGGAAGTGTTTATTTAACATTTCAAGTCTGTTACGCATAAATATTATGTTTAAATTAGTTATGGAATAGGAAAGACCTGATGTAAACAATAAAGTTCTAACTTTGAACAAGACCAATTTTGAAAGTGTTAGGTGAGCCCTGTGAAAGGCTGATTGGAATATCCTATTCACAGGTAAAGGGATGGTTGGAAAATGCAAGGCCATCAATACTTGGTTTTAGAGAGTCTAGAGCCAACTTGTTCCTGTTAGTGAGATGGGCAAGGCTGGTGGGTGCAGGGAGTGCTGGATGGCTAGATATATTGATGCTCTGGTCAAGGTAAGGAAGGAGGAACATGTCAGGTAAACAGAGCTGAGATCAAGTGGATCCCCAGAGGAGTATAAGGGCAGTAAGTGTATAGTCAACGGGGAAATCGGGCCAGAAAAATGTGAACAGAAATTGGGGCTTCAGAAATAGGGTTAACGAGGTATTGAAGAAATTCTACAAATCTTTTAATGGCAAAAGATTAACTAGGGAGAGAATAGGGCACCTTAAAGCTCAGTAAGGCTACCTATATGTGGAACTACAAGAGATGGGAGGGATATGAAACGAGTATTTCTCCTCAGTATTTAATGTGGAGGGAGTTACAAGCGCGAGAGAATGAAGAATGTATAATAATATCTTGAAAAGTGTCTATATTACAAGAAGGTGTTGGACATTTTAAAACACATAAAGGTGAACAAATCCCTGGGACCTGATCAGTTGTATCCCAGACGTTTGTGGGAAGCTACGAAAGAGATTGCTCTGCATTTTGCTGATGTATTTGTAACATTGATTTCCACAGGGGAGGTGCCATGGTACTGGAGGGCTGCTAACGTAGTGTCATCATTTAAGAAAGTAAGGAAAAAAACAGGTAACTATAGATCGATGAGCCTGACGCTAATGGTGACTAAATTGTTGGAGGGGTTTTGAGGGAAAGGATGTATATACATTTGGAACGACAAGGACAGAAGAGGGCTTTGTACATTGGAGATCACATCTCACTGACTCAGTGGAATGTTTTGAGGAAGTGATGAAGATGATTGATGAAGGCAGGACAGTGGAGGTTGTCTTTACGGAATTCAGTAAGAAAACCCAAATGTTCTACATGGTAGACTGGTTAGCAAGGTCAGACTGCCTGGGCTCCAGGGAGAGCTCGCCATTTAGATCCAACATTTTTTTGAATATCGGAGACAGGGCGTGACATGGATATTTGTTCATTGAACTTGGAGACCTGTGACCAGTGGTGTGCCGCAAAGGTCAACAGTGACTTCACTGCCTCTTGTCACTGATACAAATATTTGTATTTGAGTATATGAAGTATGGTCAGTAAGCTTGTAGATAATTCCAAATTTGATGGTGTAGTCGACAGTGAAAAATGATATCTCCGAACAGAGAGAAAGTTGATTAGGTGAGCCGGGGGGTGGTGGATGGAGTTAAATTTAGATAAATGCGAGGTGTTGTATTTTGGCAAGACAAATCAGGGCAAGATATGTAGGTAGAGTTCTGTCGAAAGTTGCCACTCAAAGGGAACTCCAATGAAATTATAGAATCCCTCCAGTGACGAAACAGGCTATTCTGCCCATCAAGGCCACACCCACCCTCTAAACAGTATCCTACTGGAGAAACCCCTACCCTGTCCCTCTGAGCCTGCATTTCCCATGGCTAATCCACCTCGCCCACACATCCCTGGGTACTTGTGGCAATTTAGCATGGCCAATCTACACTTGCCGGTATATCTTCGTACTGTGGCAGGAAAACGTAGCACCCAGAAGAAACGCACGCAGACACAGGGAGAATGTGCAAACCCCACACAGGTAGTCATTCAAGGATAGAATTCAACCCAGATCGCTGCGCTCTGAAGCAGCAATGTAAGCCACTGAGCTATTGTGTCACCTGGTGGTGCAGGTTCTTCGTTCCTTGAAAGTGCCCTCACAGGTAGATGGCGTAGTGAAGAAAACACTCGGTGATCTTCCCTTTATTGGTGCGTGCTTTGAGTCTATGCGTTTGCATGACATACTGCCCCTGTCCAGGTCATTGGTTTGGCCACTTTTGTAATATTGCCTTTAATTCTGGTCTCCCTGCTGTCGGAAAGATGTTGTCAAACTTGAAAGGATGCAGAAGTGATTTAAAAGAATATTGCAGATGTTGGAGGGTTAGATTTTCAGGGAGAGTTTGAATAGGCTGGGAGTATTTTCAAGTTTTGAGGCTGAGAGGTGACCTTAAAGCGGTTTATAAAATCATGACGGGCATAGATAATGTAAACAGTCACCCCAGGATAGGCGAGTCCAAAATTACAGGACAAAGGTTTAAGGTGAGAGGGGAAAGATTTATAAAGGGAAATGAGGTACAACACATTCAATGAGAGACTGCTGTGTTTATGGATTGAGCACCCAAAGGAGGTGGTGCAGGCAGGCACAGTTACACCATTTAAAAGGCATTTGAATGGGTACATGCATGGGAAGGGTTTAGAGGGATATGGGCCAAGTGCTGGCAAGGGGGACGAGATTAATTTAGGATATTTGGTTAGAACGGACGACTGGATCGAAGGGTCCTTTTCCGTGCTGTACATCACTGAGACTGTTGAGTTTTGAGTGTATAACATAGGAACAGGAAGGGGCTATTCAGGTTCTGAATTCTGTCAGTCAGCTTGTTTGCTCAATTACTGAGAGTCAAATACAAAAATACATCATTCAGATTTTAATGGTGTTTTCCACAAACAGGAGAAAGGCTTTTAGTCAAGAGAAGCTGTAAGGAATGTGAAGAGTCCATTCAGTCCCTCAACTCCATTCCACAGGAGCAGCAGGTGAGCACAGAGAGATTGGAGCCTGTTACACAGGAACAGGTGGAGGACATCAATTTTCACAAATAGATGGCAGTCACTCGGCTGCTGAAGGCTGGGGCACAGGAACAGGAGGGAGTCACTCAACTGCTCGGGACTGGGACACGTGAACAGGAGGCCGTCACTCAACAGCTCGAGACTGGGACACAGGAAAAGGAGGGAGTCACTCAGCTGTTCGAGACTGGGACACAGGAACAGGAGGCAGTCATTCAACAGCTCGAGTCTGTGACACAGGTACAGGAGGGAGTCATTCAACTGTTCGAGACTGGGACACAGGAACAGGAGGCAATCACTCAACTGCTAGAAACTGGGAAACAGGGAAATCTGGAGGCTGGTAAGGCCCGAGGATCCTGTTACGCAGGAAAAGGAGGAGGTGCCTCACTCCCCACCAGTATGGGACAATGGGAGAGAAGGTGGGTTTGCATGGCACAAAAAGAAATGTATGATAAGTTGCATTAGTGGTCCATTCAATCCTGCCCCACCATTCACTAAGACCACGGCTGATCTAATTATGATTCCCTCATTCCATTTTACGGAGACTGTTCTCTCTGCAGCCTGTGCTCCATTTGTTGGTCATGTTGCAGACCCAGATGCTGTAACAACACTCACCATGACTTATCCAGAAGGATGGGTCTAACCGGATGAGTCAGGATTTGAAGGGTCCAATCACAAGAATGAAAACACAAAATAAAGGTATTGCCAGATGTTTAATTCTCTCACATTCGCAATCCAACTCACAAAACCAGCCCATCCATGATACTTTCAGGATGGAGCACTGTGTAGATCTGGCTACCGTACTGCTGAATGCAAACCCAGCAATATCCAGAATGGAACTCTGTGCAGCCCACACCAATGCTTGATCTATCATCCTGGTCTAAAGGTCCAGCGTGGGGAGCTGTGCAGACCGCACTGGTTCATTCATACAAAAAAACCAGGCTGTTTCACTGTTCGGTAACACTGTGTTAGATCGCTGCCCAGTGTGGGGAAACTTGCAGCCAATGTTGTAAGTGACCGTATGTGCAGCTCCCAACCATTTACAGCTCCATATCTCCACTGTACCTTGACAAGGGGTGCCGTGGATGTGGAAATCACGGCGATGGAGAGATGCAAATGGAAACAGTTTAAATGCCAATAGTACTGATTAAGGCGGGTACCACACCTTTAATTAAAGTTGAAATAACTCAGATAATATCCAATGAGGTTTGGTGAATGGTGCAAAGTAGTTAGAGGGGGATGGTGATGTTATAGTGGTTGCACTATAAGCCTCCAAATCATCAATGGGAATTAGAGGAAGAAATATGCAGGGAGACTGGGGAGACTTGCGGGAACAATAGGGTTGTTATAATAAGTGATTTCACTTTTCCTAACATAGACTGGGGCTTCCAGATGGTTAAGGACTTAGAAGGAATGTAATTTGTTAAGTCTGTTCAGGAAAGTTTCCACAAGTAATATATAGAGAAGCCACTCGGGAAGGGACAAACTTGACCTACAATTGGGAAATAGGGCAGGACAGGTGAATGAGATAAAGTGGGGGAGCATTTTGGGAAAAGTGAAATAACCTGAATTACTAAGTGTGATGGGATACTTATAACCATAAAATAAGTGTAGATTTTTGTTTGGTCTGTGTAAAGCATGCTGACCGTTGCATGAAAGTATAAAGATGATGGAATATATTGTTTGGAGTGTCCGTCCCTCTGGGAAATGCCCGCAAAAAGGCGATTGAGAAAAACCGGTGTAAAAGTGCCTGAGTGCTGTCTGGTCAGTGACAGGAACCCAGGGGGTTGAATGACTGAATGTTCCTGTAACATGGAGCTGAGAAAACCATCAGATCAGCCGGGATATTATTAAATGCTAGAGCACACTTGAAGGGCTGAATGGCCTCAGCATGGTTTGAATTGTGTGTGATTTTAAAAAATGTACATCTCTACTCCTTCCTCTAATGTGTTACACACTGGGACACTGCCATTTCCCTGAAACTGGGAATTATTTGGAACATTATCTGGAACATTCCATAATCAGCAATCTCAAGAATATTCTATTACTGTGTGGGAGGTATTGCAAAGTTTTAAGCTGGTAGGAGGAAAGTATAGAGGGGATGTCGGAGGCGGGTTCTTTACACAGAGAGTTGTGAGAGCATGGAATGTGCTGCCAGCAGCAGTTGTGGAAGAAAGGTCACTGGGGACTTTTAAGAGAGTACTGGACATGCATATGGTTACAGAAATTTGAGGGTGCATACATGAGTGTCAGTGGTAGGCACAACATCGTTGGCTGAAGGGCCTGTTCTGTGCTGTACTGTTCTATGTTCGAAATGGAAGATTCTTCCTAAGTAGTATGGCTTCTCCCCTATTCCTACTATTAATAGACGAGAAATAAACCCGATCAAACTCGCCCTGCTGTAACGTCAACTGTTCCTTGTCATCAAGGTGCATCTCCTGAAATAGGAAAACATCCACCCTCTCTGTTTTATGACGAGAAAGTACATTTTTCCTCTTGAGTGGCAGGTGCCCCCCCATTAATGTTCCAGGTACCCATTTAAGCACATCATTATCCATAACACACTGTAGCAACATTTCAACTCTAGAGTTTCACATCGAATTAAACATCGTTGATCATTAATGCAAAAAAAACTCGTAGAGCCTTAAAACTTTACAAACTAAAACCACTACAACTAACAAGCTCTCAAAACTTTCCAAAGCTAAACACATAATAAAAAACAACGAAATAAAATCCAAAGTTCCAATGACACTCGAAAGGGGAATTTACCTCTCCTGGACCCCATCCCTGCAAACTGGGGATGCTGACATATCTTACAACGTTATCTTCTGCCCGCTACCAATATGGAATTCAAGGCAATTAACAACAAAAACTGCCCTTCGGTCGGCACTAAGTCATCACAACTACCTTTGTAACTCCCTCCACCTTGAACTGCATCCCAGACACAAGCAAAGAAAGACAAAAAGTGTACTAATACTAATGAAGGAATTAAAAATGAATACTCTACCCATCCCCGACTATAACGTAGCACTGGTTAATACCAGAAAAATCCAATAAAATTTCTTTGAGGATAAACATGATTATGTAAATATCCAGCTTACTTTAAAATGTCCACAAAGTTTTTGCTTTCTCTGGAGAATCAGACGAGTTCGTGGATCCATTGAAAGCAATACGAAGCACCGCTGGGTACCGTAAGGGTTACTGAATTCAGCGTTCCCTTACTCTTCTTTTGATGTCATCAAAAGATTTTCATTCCTGAATCACCGCCACTGAAAAATCCAGAAAGGACATAATCCTGGAGCTCTCGTGACATAAATCCATTGGATCCTTCCACTAGGTTCTGAAAGCTTCCATCAGACTTTGTTTGTCCCCATAACTATGTAATCGCGCAAGGACAGGATGAAGGTGTTGGTCTGAGTCTGACTTCAGTGCCGTAACCCAATGAACTGTCTCAGTCTTCACCCGTCCCTCCTCAGTTTCCAAGTGAAGGAATCACTGCAGCCAGTTCTTGAACAAACTCACCAGCTGACCACCTTCTGTCCGCTCCAGCAAACCGACGATGTGAATATTCTTCATCCTACTCCTGTTCTCGAGGTCGTCATCTTGTTCAGTTAAGGTGCAGACCTGTTTCTCAGGGGCAAAGATCCTCTCCCAGGAGGAATCGATCACGGTCTCTGTCACTGTGGTTCGGCCCTTGGCATCGTCTGTTCTGTGTCCAAGGCTGTCAAGTTGCTGCTCATGTTTTTGGAGCACGGCTGAGAGTGGCTGTGGCGAACTCTTCTTCAATCATGGCTTCAATCATTTCACGTAACTTGGTGAACTCAGTGACCAAGGCCTGGTGAGATAACTGGGTCGATCGAACGAGCAGAGTGGGTTGCAGCAGCGGCCTCAGGCATGCTCGATGCTTCTGACGGGTGCACCACTTGTTGGGACTTACTCGATCCTTTCCCCATGTTTTGTCATTTCCGTTTTACAAATCGGGATTCGTAAAGATTCTGTCGCTCTTTTAGTGCTGAATTTTAAGTAAATGGTTGGGATGGGGTGGATTAGAGAAGCACTTTGCCCGTGTGTTGATGCAGCGCCCAGCAATCAGACCTTCTGGATCGCCACCATCTTGTATTCTCCCTTAACATTTTATCAATATTATCATTTCATTTTGCATTACATTCCTGGAGGTTCTGAAGCCGTGTTATTTCATACCACTGTCTACATTTTACCCCACACTGCACATTGCTGCCCATTCCTCAATAATCATTGACTCTGTTGTTATTTATGAACCTTCCATCTGTGCCTCAAAAATATTCAATATCTCTGCCTCCAATGATCTGTGGGGAAGCGTGTTCCAAAGACTCACACACCACTTTGAGAAAACAATTATAAACATTATGATCTGACTGTGAGATTAGTATTTTTGTCTCCTTATCTGAGATAGGATGTAAATACATTGGAAGCAGTTCAGAGATATTTCATTTCACGTATTCCTCGGGTGAAGGGCTTATATTATGAAGGCTTTAACAGGTTACTCTTGGAATGAAAATGAAACATACAAGACCTCGAGGAGAGTTGATTAGGTATGTACCCACTGTATGTTTGTATAGTTCAAATTTATTGTCATTTTCATAGAATCTCTACAGTGTGGAGACAGGGCATCCCGTCCATTAAGTCCACACTGACCCACCAAACAGCATCCCAACTCGACCTGGCCCCCAATCTTATTGCTGTAACCCGGCATTTCCCATAACTAACCCACCTAACCTACGCATCCCTGGGCACTATGGGCAATCCACTTCAAACTGCACATGATTGGACAGTGGAAGGAAACTGGAGCACTGGGAGGAAACCCACGCAGACACGGAGAGAATGTTTAAACTCCACATAGAGGGTCGCCTGAGGTTGGAGTTAGACCCAGCTCCTTGGTGATGTGAGGCAGCAGTGTTACCCACAGATCCAACATACTCCTCCGTTAGTTCTGTTAATAACTTGTGGCTGACTAAAGAAATCTGCCTGACGTGTTCTTATCACTGAACCTGACCCAGTCTGAGACTTTTACCATCGGCAATATCACCAACCTGGTTACATTTAAAATTTGTTGTGAGCCGTGGAAGAGTTGGACTAGGAAAGGAAAGAGATACATCCTCCATCCTCAGTCACAACTGGAGTAAGAATAAAAAATCACAAAGTGCGAATTCGTTCAAGTGGGAATTCGCTTTCCCAGAAGTTTGGGATGGCTGAATCGTTATATTATATCGAGGCTGGCTTCGTCTGATTGTCCATAGACAGGTGAATCAGGGATAATGGTGCATGGAGAGAAAAGTGCAGCTGGGACCACAATGAGATACGCCACGACTTTATTTACTGGTGGAGTAGTGTCAAAGGGCTGAATGGCCCCCTCGTGTCCTGCAGCCCTATGTTCTGATGTTCCATTCAGCTCTTGGGATGTGCTACACAGGGGCAGATCAAGGCCACACTCTGATGGTTGGGTGCAGTTTTGGAAATGTACTTGGAAAATCCAGGCTGGGTCAGGAAGTGACACTCACTCCCAATCCCTGTTTCCAGGCTTCCCCTTTCTGCAAAGTCTGCTCCAGATGTGGGTCATGTTACAGAGCCGGATTTACTGTGAATACAGCCCCCATACCCTACCCAGTGTTAACTCAAATCCTCTGCTCACCCAAATGCAGCATTACACAACACAACTTCAGGAAAAATAACCAGTAACTTTTCAAAAGCATAGCACGTGAAATTAATAAATAGGAACAAGAGTAGGCTATTCGGCCCCTCAAGATTGCCCAGTCATTTAATACGAATATGGCTGATCTACTCCAGGTCTAACTCCACTTTCTCGCCGACTCCTTGTATCTCTCCACACCTCTCCGGGTTAGGGAATTCCAGGCATTCACTACCGGCTGACAGAAGACGTCACTTTGTATCTCAGATAGAAATTGATATTCCATATTCGGTATCTATGTCCTCGAGTTCAAGACTCCACTCAGGAATGGTAACGACGTCTCACATCTACCTTCTCAAGTCCCTCTGTGTCTTGTATTTTTCAGCAGTATCACTCCTCATTTATTTAAACCCCAATGAATAATCGCCTTACAATCTTAGAGATTCTCACTAACATAGCCCTTTCATCCCTGGAAGCCGGCTAATGAAACAACCTAGTTACTTGCTGCACCCGCATGCTGACTTTATGTTTCATACACCGGAACACTCCAATCCCTTTGTACTGTTCTTTTTGTGGAAGTCCTCTTCATTAAATAACAGCCTGCCTTTTGATTCTCAGTGTTGTTCTCAAACTCGGATGTATATTTCACTCAGCTCTCTCCTTCAAACTATCAGTATAGAGTGTAAATAACTGATGCCATCGGACTGATAGCCGTGGTCCTCCAGCAGATCCACCTTTATATTGATGATTCATTCTCCTGACTCTCCGATTTCTATGTGCTAACCAATCATCATCCCGTGCTAATACATTCCCCATCATCCTACGAGCTTCTATCTTGTGTAAGAAATTTTATTTTGTAAAACTTGTGGAAAAACTCTGGAAAGCTTGGTGTCTGCCAGATCCCCTTTATCAAGTCCGCTTGTTACATTCTCAGGCATCTGCAGAAATACTTTGCATGATTTTGTAGGGCAAAGTATAATTTCACTTTCACAAAACCATTGTGAACCTGCGTGAAGCTGTTCTAAATGTCCGTGCTGGCCAGGTTTTCCAAATTAACCTCGTCCCATCTGCTTTCATTTGGCCCATATGCCTCAAAATGTTTCCCATCCGTATATTTGTCGAAATGAGTTTTAAATGTTGCAGCTGTACATGGATCTACCAGTTTTCCTCTGGCATCTCATTCCATATCCACACCACCCTCTGTGGAAAAACACTGCCCCTGCCTCCCTTGTGAATTTTCCCTCTTTCACCTTAAACCAATGCCATCTAGGGCTGAACTCCCCCATCCTGTGGAAAAGACCTTGGCTATTCACCCTATCCATATCTCTCATAATTTTAGACACTTCTATAATGTCATCCCTCAACCTTCTACACTCCATCCAATACTTACTTTAAGAACAAGCATTTAAAGATAAATACTGCAAATTTGAAACTAGGGTAAACAATACTCAGCCGGAACTTCATACTCTGATTTGTGTTTTTTCTCCCTATTACAAAACTAAGGCAGCATGAAACGCTTACTAGTGCCAGTAAGAAGGCAAGCACCTGATATCCTTTGTCTAAAGGGGGTGATGATCTCGACAGTAAAAACGTATTTATGGCCAGGTCTTTATATGCCACATAGTCAACATTCTCCATCCTGGCCTCCCTGTGACCTTGTGTGATTGTGTCTTCTTTATCTTGCACTCAATACAGAGAACTCCTTTCCCCATTCACACTTTAATTTAAACCCATTTTATATCATCTTCTCGTTCACCACTGCTAAAAGCCGGTTTATCTTTGTCACGCCCTCTTTTCCCTGTCACCTATCCCCCACCTCTGGCCAGGTATTAAAAAGTCAAGTTTCCAATGCTTTTCAGCTGTGAAGAAGTGTCACACTGGGCTTGAAATTCTAATGCCGTTTCTCTGTCTCTGCAGATGCTGACAGACCTGCTGAGCTCCCTCAGAAGTGAATAGGCAAAGAACAAACTTTCACAAACAACTAACTATGGATACTGGTAATAAAAATAACAAAATTGCTTGAGAAACGGAGATCTTTGTCGAAGGTCACTGGATCTGAAAGTTTAACACTGCATTCATTCCAGACGATGCTGCAACATCTTCAGCAATTTCTTAAGCAATTTCTGTTTTTGGAAAATTTCCAAAGAAGTACGTCAAAGATGCTCAACCATCCTGTCCAACATGGAGAGCCGTACACTGGGATCTGAACAATAACGCATGGTGCACAAGTTCCTTGACTCTGAAACTTCATAAATCTGGCATCACTGACACTACAGAACTCTTAATCATGGTCAGGGAGAATAACAGAGGGGAACACATTCACTTCAAATACAGAAGTTGACGTTGTGGAAGAGAAACGATTTAGATCATTACTTTAAATGGATTCAGTTAAAGTAACAAATTAGAGGAGTGACACCAGGGAGAGGCCCTCAGCAGAATGAGAATATGAAAATGCAAGTATTACCGCATCAGAAACCAGGTTAGGTCACTGAATACAGGGCTGATGGGTGAATGGGTCTCGGTGTGAACTGGGGGACAGTCAGTAGAATTGAATTGTAGATATTATAGACCACAGCAGCAGCAGAAACAGAATTGTATTCAACGACAATCTATAACATTTTCCTGATGATAATTCTACCATTACCATCAAGCCGATCCATAGTTCAGTGATGAGTGTGGGTGAACATGCCAGGGTCGGATTCACGTGAACCTAAACCTGTTGACAACCCATTAAAGCTACTGCAATTAACTGGTTAAATTCCGACCAGCAGAACTAATGTCTGATGGAGAGGGGGAAATGATCCCAAGACTAACAGATCAGATCTAAGCTCTGTCGTCCTGCCAAATGCAAACATAATTGTCGATGGACTATTAAACAATTTACTGGTGCAGATTACTCCACAAATATTCTCATCCTAAATATCGGAACAGCTCTGTACGTCAATGAAAAAAGTCAAGGATGTGGTGTCTGCACTATCCTCAGCCAGACGTGTTGAGTGAATGATGATCCACCTTACACTCATCATGTTTCCCACAGAATCACAGATGGTAGTGTTCAAACAATTCGATTTTCTGCCCGTGACGTGAAGAAACAGCTGAACACAGTAGATACGACAAAGGCAATGGGCCCTGACCCCATTCCTGCAATAGGACTGAAGATTTGTGCTGCACAACAAGCCGTGTTCCTGGGGAAGCTGTTTCATTCCAGCTCCAACTCTGACATCTCTCTGGCAATATAGAAAATTACTCAGCTATGTCCAGTCCGTGAATAGGAGAATAATTACAATCTGACCTTTTACCACACCCTCAGTCGAATCATGACAGTCAAATTGGTGGGAATACTTTTTCTTAGAGCTGTCAAGTAGCACCGAAGTAATCAGGTCAGTGTGGTTTCCGATAGGTCCCCATGTGGAGATGGTGCTGTAGTGGATGTATCATTGGATTGCAAATCCAGACTAGGCCAATGCTTTGGCAGCTGGTGGAAGTTAAAAATAATTAATAAAATATCGAGACCTAAAATCTGGTGTCAGTAACAGTGATCTTGTGTCCAATGTTGATTGTAAACATCGATCTCCTTCACCAATGTACTTCCAGGAAGTCAATCTCCTGTTCTTTCTTGGTCAGGCGAAAAGTGACTCCAGACGCACAGACATGGTCCCTGAATCGGCCAAGTGAGACACTCATTCGTATCAAACTACTCTGAGGTCTTAAAGGATAAAACTTGACAGAACACCCGGCATCAACCTCGTTAAAGGAAAGGGAATGGGAAACACAGTCCTGTTGACCCGGCATAGACATCCTTCCTAACATCTGAGAGCTTGTGACCACATTTAGATTTGGTTTGATTACTTACAGGGTGGAAACAGGCCCTTCGAACCAACAAGTCCACACCGACCCGCCGAATCGCACCTACCCAGACCCATTCCCCTACACCTAACGCTACGGGCAATTTAGCGTGGCCAATTCACCTAACCTGCACATTTTTGGACTGTGGCAGGAAACCGGAGGAAAACCACGCAGACACGGAGAGAATGTACAAACTCCACACAGTCAGTCGCATGTTTCGGGAATGGAACCCGGGTCACTGACGCTGTGAGACAGTAGTGCTAATCACTGTGCCGCCACGGCTTTTGCACAGAGCATTCCCACAGATTGCCCAGAAACATCGGGAGAGGAGGAGGTCATTCAGCACATTGAGCTTTCTCCATGCTATTTCATGGCCGAACATCTCCTCAATGCAGTTTTCCCCACACAATGTTCATATCTCAAAATGTGTTTAAACATTATGAAATATAGTGCCTTCGGCCCATCAATATATAGGGAGTTCTCTGACAAAAAGTACGATTTGACTGCAATGCGATTCGTGAACGGTTTTCTATAAAGTGAACTATCATCCCTGCTTCAAAGCTGTCACACCCTGTCAGAGGTTTATATATCTCACTGAACTCTCCACACTGTTTCCTAAAGCCCAATCACCCCAAACTCTGCTCCAACAACTAACCTATCATCCCAGAGATCAGTCTGGTCATCCTTCACTGCACACCCTCAATGGCAGGGTTGCCCTTTATTAGGTAAGATACCAAAACTACACACAACACTGCACAATGTTCAAGATGTGATCTCACCAAGGCCCTGTACAGTTGCATAAATGACCCTTACTTCTGTATTCTAAATCCCCCTGAAATGAAGGTGAATAAACCATTTATCTTCCTACTTGTTTTCTGCTCCTGCAATATTGCTTTCAGAGACTGGTGTACAGGGAGATCCAGATTTTGTTCAATGTTAAAGCTCCCACATGCTGGGTCTATGTACACTGTGTACACCGTGCCAATGCCATTCCCACTATTGATTTCCGTGTTCAGAACTCACTGCACTACATGGACTCAGAAGGCTGCGCAGAAATAAACAAAAATGCTGCTTAAGTTCATTTATAGATCAACATGTTTCAATCAATCCCTTTTCAAATGATAGGCTGCCATTCAATTGATCCTATCAAAGTACACAACCTCTCATCTCTGCATTGATCTCCATCTGTCAGCTATTTGCCTAGTCACTGCACTTGTCTCAATCAACTCGGAGCCTTTTTTACATCCTCCTCATCCAACCACAAGCTGATATCATTTAGTGTTGTCAGCAGACTTGGGAATATTGCAATTGAGCCCCTCAACCAAAGATGTGATGTGTATTGGGAATAGCTGGATGCCAAATCTCGATCCTTGTTATATCCTCCAAGCCTTCCATTCAAAAAACATGGTTTTATTCCAACTCACTGTTTCCTGCCAGCTCTCCCATTCTAAAACCATGACCATATATTAGCCCCAGTCCCATAGGATTCGAATTTAAACAAAAGGCTTGGGGCTTTATCAAACGTCTTTCTGAGATTCCAATCGTATTGTGTTGATACCTTCTCCATAATTTTGCTAACAGCCATTTTCTCAAATATGATTCTTATTTCATAAACCTCTGTTGACTTTGTCTATGCCCATTAATTTCAGTCCAATATTTTCTATTAAACGTTTTAGTGGATAATTTCATTCCATTTCCTTTTTCTCACCAGGCTAAAGTTCCCTAGTATTGCGAGGAAATTTTATTTTTGTTTTTTTTCTTCTTCTGTGAAGGCATAACTGAAGTATTTGCTCCATTGATCTGCTATATACCTGTCCTCAATTGCCTGGTATCAGACTGTAAGGAAGCTACACCTTTTTCTCTTAATTTTGCCATTGACCTATTTTCAGAAGATATTACAAGTTCACTCCTATACACTTTGATAAGATATTCTTCAGAAACTGATTAATTCCTATGTTAATCTACTGAATGATTGACCTTTCACAGCCATAGAATCACAGAAGCACAGACTCTGCACTATCATAAATACAGCACGGTCTACATTAGCCCCACTTTCCAATACAAAACCGGTCGCTGTGAATCTTATGGCATTTCAAGTGCACAACCATGCATTTTCTAGGTTTTGACGTAACCATGACAATTCTCCTCTCACGAAGTGCATCCCAGACCCCAACATACTTTGTGTGAAAATCAGTGCTCGAATTGTCACTAAGCCTCAAGCCCTTCGCTTCAAAAGTGTGTCCCTTTGACTAAAAGGACCAGCTGCTGTCTGTCCACCCGGTCCATGTCCCTCGCAATCTTATCCTCCTGATTCACGTCCCCCTTAGTCTTCTCTGCTCCAAACTAAACAACCCGAGCTTACCCAGCCTCTCTTCATAGCTGATATACTCCATCCAAGGGAACATTCTGGTGAATCCCCTCTGCACCCCCTCCAGTGCACTCACATCCTTCCCTTAATGTAGCTCCCAGAGCTACACACAGTATTCCATCTTAGCTAACAAAAGTTCCACATAGCTCTTATAATCTATGCTTTGATGTGTGAAGGCTGTGTTTACGCTCCCGTACGCTTTCTCAAATTGTGTGTTACCCTGTCCAGCCACAGTCACGGATATGTGGAGAAGCACACTCTGAGCTTCCTATTGTGCTGCCATTCATTGATTCCTTCCCTGCCTGGTTCCTTCTTCCAAAGTGCATGACCTCATGTTTATCAGGGTTACATTCCATCTACTATTGATGTGACCATCTGACCATTCCATCTGTATCTTCCTATAACATAAGACATTCCTTCTCACTGCCAACCACCCGGCTAATCTTTGTATCAAACTTACTTATGTCACCCCCCACCCCTCGTCCAGATTCACAGCTGCATCCTTTATGATAAGGTTTAAAATCAGGAAACACCAGCTTATAGTCCAACAAGTTTATTTGGAGGCACGAACTTTTGAAGCGCTGCTTCTTCATCAGGTGGTTGTGCGCTTGGATGAAGCACTTCGAAAGCTAGTGCCGCTGAATAAATCTTTTGGACTATGACCTGGTGTTATGCAATTTTTAGCTTTGTCCACCCCAGTCCAACACCAACACTTCCGAATCAGAAATATTAAGAGACACAACACTGATCCCCGAGGTACACCATTGGACACTAGCCTCCAATCGCACATCAGCCTTCTACCACCACCCTCTGTCTCCTACCACTAAAGTTGATTTGGTTGCGACTTGGCAACTCACTAATGAGTCCCACCTGTTCCCTGGTTATTCTGTTCCGCTGGACACACTTGGAGAATATCTGGAGATTCTCACTAATCTTGCCTGTCAGTAGGTTTCCATGCCCCTGTGTTAGTTAGTCCCCTCCAAGTGAAGTTTTTCCACCATATTGCAGCCTTAACTGGCCTGTCCCAGATCCTGCCATTATTTGCCTTGAATGTGGAATGGACAGTGAGGGAAGTGTTCTGTTAATTGCCAAATTGTCATACATTTTGTGAATTTTCTAAATTCACTGTGACCCACCTCTCATTGTTTGAAACTCGGGAGAACACAGAACGGGTTCCTCATCAGACAATCTCACCATCTGAGGGATTCATCTGGAGAATGTCCATTGCACTTCCTCTGCGGTCAGTATATTCTTTCTGAGATTCGGTCACCAAAACTGTACACAATACTCCAGGTACAGTCCCAACCAACACGCTGTGAAACTGCTTCAACGTGTCTTTACATCAATGTTCTGACTCTCTTAAATGGATGCGAACCAAACTTTAACTTACCACTTACATGTATTCCTCCAAATTCCCTTCACATTCATTGCATTTACGAATTCACTAAGATCTTTTAGAAACCCTTCCGAAAATCCAATGTATGCCACTTCTACTGATTCCCCATTATCGATGCTGTAAGAAATTACTTAAAACAATTCCGAAGTTTATCAAGTATGATTTCTTTCTCAGAAAGTCATGCTGATTCTCTCCATTGTAGCTGTTAGTTTCTAGATAACAAAAAATGTCATCCTGTGTAATGGATTCCAACAGTTTCACTACAACTCTTAATTTAACTGGTCTGCAGTTCTCCACCCTCTTTTTCCCTTTATCTGTTTGGATCCCTTTCATTCATCTATAGTGCTTGATTCACGTTTATCCACAATAGTTTCCAGTCTCTGCAGAATGTGCAGGAAAATAAACACAGTCATCGACAGTGCAATTAATACTACTATTGGTGATTTATTTCTGACATTTTGATAGGAAGTACATCTGTTTCATCAGACTTAGCAATGCTCAATCCAGCTCCATGTTCAAGTACTACCTTGTTACTGATATGAATTGACTTTATGTCTTTAGCTCCAGGAGTCCGATATGATCACCTGGTATTACTGGGTGATTTTCTGGCTTTTCCTCCATGAAGGCAGATGCAAAGTAACGGTTGTTTGCTTGGCCGTTTCCCTGTTGTCCACAATGACCTCTCCTCTCCCGATTACAAATTTCCACATTTGATCTTGCTTTTATTTTGTTTCCTTTGAAATATAGATCGCAGATTTACGCAGTCTTTGTGTTCCTGTTTGTAAGCAGGTATGTTCTCTTTTTGATTTCCTTTTCAGTTTCATGGCCTTCCTTTTTTGGATCGTTAATTTCTGAGAATTCTCAGGTTACCACAATAGCTGGAATTCTTCTCAAGTAATTTCTTCTAATTAACATGTTTTCTAATTTGTGATGTTAACCATCATTGAGTCACTTTCTCACTCTTTCGTGTTCGTACCTGAAATAAATAGACGTATGTTTCAGACTTCGCAGTATTTCTAAAACCTCCTTGTCCTGACCAGTTATATTCAGGAACACTGCAGGAGGATAGGAGCATAGAGAAGAAATTGCGGGAGCATTGCTTGCCTCTTTTATATCATCGCTGGCCAAAGAGTGAGGTCCTGGACGACTGGAGCATAGCGAATGCTGAGCCCGTATTCAAGAAATGCTGCAACGATAAACCTGGGAACTAAAGACCAGTAATCCTAAAAGCTAGTGGGTAGGTTACTTTAGAAGATTCGGGGAGATTGGTTATACATGCACTTGGAAAGACAGCGTGTGGTTCGGAGTAAGATTAGAATGGTGCTGGAAAAGCTGAGCAAGTCAGACAGCATCCGAGAAACAGGCAAATCTATGTTTCAAGCAAAAGCCCTTCATCAAATTCAGTACGGGAGTTTGTGTAAGGGAGATCATGACTCACAATTTTGTTGGTGTTCTTTGCTAAAGTGACCAGCAACATTGAGGAGGTCCGGGTTGTATATGTTGTCTAGATGGTTTATAGTACGGCCTTCAATAAGGTTCCCCATGGTAAGCCGCTCTGGAAGGTTAGATCGCATGGAATTGAGGGGGAGCTGGCAAATTAGGTACAACATTGACTTGATGTTACAAAGCAGAGATTAATAATGGAAACATGCTGGTCAGACTGGAGGCCTGTGAATAGTGGAATTCCTTAGGGGTTGATGCTGGCACCACTACATATTACATATATCTATGATTTAAATGAGAATCTACAGGCAGGATTTGTAAGTTTGAAGACGGCAATAAAACAGCCGGCATCATGGAGAGTGAGGAAGGTTATCAGAAATTTCAGAAATTACAGCAGTATCTTGATCAGCTGGGGAAGTGGCTGAGAAATGGCAAATGGATTTTAATATTGATCAGTATAAGTTCTTGCATTTTAGAAAGTCAAATCAAGTTTGGAGTTTCATGGTGAATGGTTGGGTCCTAAGGAGTGTAGTGGGACAGAGGGACCTTGGAATTCAGGTGCATGGTTCTCTGAAAGTTGATTCTGAGGTAGATAGTGAATTGAGTTTTTGGAACACTGACCTTAATCGGTTTATATCACTAAGTATCGAAATGAGGGAGCTATGTTGCAGTTATACAAGATGCTGGTGAGGCCATATTGACAGTGTTATGGTCAGTTTTGTTCACTTTGCTATAGGAAGGACGTTATTAAACTGGAAAGAGTGCAGAAAAGAATTACAAGGATGTTGCCAAGGTTTCAATGGTCTGAGTTATTGAAAGAGGTTGGACAAGCTAGGACATTTTACTTTTGTGTGCATGAGACTGTGGGAGGATCACATTGAAGTCTATAAGATCATGACAGGCATGGATAGAGTGAATGCACCCAGTCTTTTTCCCAGGGTTGGGCAATCACAGACTAGAGGGCATCAGTTTAAGGTCAGAGCGGACAGAATAAAAGGGGACCTGAGGAACAACTTTTTAACACGGGCTGTTACGCATAGGGAATGAGAAGTGGTTGAGGCGGATACATTAACAAAATTTAAAAGGCATTTGAAAAACACACGGATAGGAAAGAATTAGAAGGATTGTGGCACAGTGCTTAGCACTGCTGCCTCACAGCGCCAGAGACCTGGGTTCAATTCCCGACTCAGGCGACTGACTGTGTGGAGTTTGCACATTCTCCCTGTGTCTGCGTGGGTTTCCTCCCACAGTACAAAGATGTGCGGGCCAGGTGAATTGGCCATGCTAAATTGCCCCTAGTGTTAGGTAAAGGAGTAAATGTAGGGGAATGGGTGGGTTGCGCTTCGGCGGGTCGGTGTGGACTTGTTGGGCCGAAGGGCCTGTTTCCACACTGTAAGTAATCTAATCTAATCTGAAGATAAGGGGCAATTGCAGGGAAATGGGGTTAGCGTGGATGGGCATTTTGGTTGGAATGGACCAGTTTGGGCTGATGGGCCTGTCTCCATGCTGTTGGACTCTATCACCCTAACAACTATTGCTTGTCTCCCACTGAATGTTATATTGTACTTTCCAAATTCACTGAAGATATCTTGATACTCTAGCCTCCAGTCTTCCATGACGTTTGACTAGAATATTCAAGCATTCTATATTGCATGCAGACACCTTGTAAAATGCATCTTATAAATGCCATTATCCCTTAAAAGCTGCTTCAGACCAACGTTAATATGTCATCATTCTGACCATACAACATCAAATCCAAAATAACCTGCTCTCTACTTTGCTTCAAAACATACTCTTCAACCCAGCTCATATACACTTACGGAACTTATTTTTCACTGCTTCAGCTGTCATAATAAACACAGCTTAGGTGCAACTTGAGACCATTCAATAAGACTGCGGTACCCACAATATTTTCCTATCTAATTTTCAGAGCATATGATGCTCAGATGTTCTGCTACCGTTTTGGTTTCAATATATAACACACCGATATTTGCTTCTCCTTGCTATCTGTAAACTCTATCTAAACTGAATCTCTGGAAGCTGAGGGAGAGGTCTGTGTCGTTATTAGTGACAGATTTGGACAAGACATTCAGGGAGGCTCACCTCGACGCTGAGAGGATCTGAAGAAATGGTCCACAATACTGGACAAGCAACAATATCCTCCTCACTCTGTTAGGATAAGAGTTACCATATACTCTCTGCTCCCTCACACTCACTGTATATCTGTTATAGCACCTAATCGCAAACAAGGTTCACGCTCTGTCTCCAAATAAGGCTCAGGAACTACCACTCTCACTATTGATTTCAGCAACTAATAATACCATATGGATTCAAAACTGTCGACTGACTCATTCCAAACACCTCACAACTCCCCCTACTTATACCAGCACAAACAGCCAGGTCACCCATTCCCACTCTCCCTCCATCCCTTTCTCCCATTCGAGGCAAAACAGCCTGAATTGGATAGAAAGGGCCAAGCCGTTTAGTGGAGTATCCGATATCCGTTCCCTCACTCTCCTCCCCCTCCATGTGGGGAGAACTCTTGAAGAGCTGGAGAGGACCAGGACACCTCGTGTGGAGTATCCGAAACATCCACGTCCTACTGACCAGTTAAGGATCAATGTTCAGTGAAAGACGATTCTCAATTTAAATCCACTGACAGTTCCAACAACAGTCCTTACACTTCCAAAAAAAATACACAGATACCTCCCGGCACAGAGATGCAGACACAGAAAGATATAGATGAACACACACAATACTTACCAGGAGATAGGTATACATAAACGAATAAACACACAAATACATATGCAGTCACATACAAATGGACATAAATAAAGATCAAAACACAGGCTGAAACACAGACAGACTGATGTAGATGCGCAAACACACAGACAACAAGCACATGGACACATAAACACACACACACAGGTATACACACATAAAGACACAAACAAACAGAGGCACAGACACACACACACACACACACACACACACACACACACACACACACACACACACACACACACACACACACACACACACACACACACACACACAGTTACTCATATACAGATACACAGAGGCCAGACACTAGTGTCATTAAGACCCAATTCGATATGTTTTTGATTTGTAAGGGGATCAAGGATTCCAGGTAGAAGGCAGAAGAATGAGGTCGAGGTACATATAAGAAATTATTGAACGGAAGTTCCGACTCAATAAGCTGAATGGCCTCAATCTGCTCATTTCCTTAATGCTCCTGCGGTATTATTCTATCAGGCATTCTCTTCCTGAGACAGCAGCAGAGGCTGGGTGTGATACATATTTGATTGGAAAGGATCAGTGGGAATGTGGGATAGGTTTGGAGTCCGGAATGGATTATGTTCCTAATTATTCCTAATTATTCTGTTCTTATGTCTGAAAAGAGGTGGTGATTTGATGTTCAGTTAACACAGTTTTCAAATAACAGACCCACAATGAAATAAGGACGTCCCCTTCTCTTTAGTGCTGTGCTACTGTGGTGTTATCATCCTCAGGGAGCAGTGAAGACTCAGTTTTGAAGAGATTCAAGGCTGAGCTCGACTGATCTTTACTGGACAGAAGGGTCAGTGTTTATTGGGAACAGACATGAAATGGATGGTCAGACGCACTCGGATCAGCCATGATCATTCTGAATGGAAAAGCAGAATGGGCAACTTCTTCCCCTATCCCATGTGTTGTTCCCTCAATCCACTCCTCGAGGCTCTTACAGAGATATACTGCTGTCCCTACCCGATGTGTTGTTCCCTCAATCCACTCCCCCAGGCTCTTATAGAGATATACTGCTGTCCCTACCCCATGTGTTGTTCCCTCAATCCACCCCTCGATGCTGTTACAGGATTGGGGAAAGCTCCATTCAGTCAGACAGGATCGTTACAATAACACAGGAGGAGACCATTCCGCCCCTCTAAGGTATTACACAGGTGTATAGAATGAAGTAATTCAGCTCATTCAGTACACTACACAGTCCAGGAGGAGGCCATTCAACAAACCTGAGTCGCTCCACCGGAACAGGGAAGCTGTCGCTGATAGGAAACAGAAAGTAGAGATAAATGTTTATTTTCAACCTGCAAAGCTGTAACTGATGGAATGCCTCAGAGATCAGATCTGGAGGAAGGGGAGGGAATGGCTTGGCGCTCAATTAGCTCTTACACCAAGATGGTCATTCAATGTGTCGTCAAATGGAGGTAGTGAGTCTGCAATGTGATACAGACAGGGAAATTTAGTGAACAAACCTTCTGCAGAAACAACATAAGGTAAGTTGTCTATTTTGGCATGAAGGATGAAACAATGGCAAGCAATTTAAATGGAGAGAGATTGCCGAACTCGGTGATACAGGAGGTTTCCATATTCTTGCGACATGAATCATATGAAGTCAGATGCAGCAAATGATTTGGAAGGTAAGTAGAATGATGCTGTTTTTGGCAAAAGGTATCAGGTTTAATTACAGGAATGTTTTACTGCATCTGGTCAGGGAATTTCTGAGACCCCACCCGATGTCCTGTGTGCAGGATTGATCCCCTAACACTAAAATAAAAAGATAATAATTATTTTCGAAGATTTTCAAAGAGGTTTCCCTTTACTCATTCCTGGAATGCTGGCCTTTTGTTATGGGGATTATCAGTTTTGATCTTAGCTGAGAAATAGTATTGAACCATCCATGTCTTTCTGGAAAGTGTATCAGCTGGATGCATATTATCTCCTGTTAGGGAGACTAAAGCTAGAGAATAAACTTTAAGAAAAAGATGCATTAATATTAACACACATACTATAAAGACACCTACCGATATTTACATGTAAGCATGTCTTCAAATTATAAAGTGGGGACATTTGTTTTGCGATTGGAAGACATTGTGTACTACAAGAAGAATGATGCACCTGCATATAATCCAGAATCAGGTTTTCCAGAGAATATTCCAGGAGATTGCATCAGTTTGATGTTCAGTTGACAAAATTGTATGTTCCAACACAGAGAGGGAGAGAAATGTTCCCTGTCTGAGAAGGAGCAGCCGATTGATCCCTCTCTCTTACTTTGGTCTGCCCCATAGCAAAGTGTGAGATCATAAAATCCTCACGTCATCTTTACCACATGTAAAGGATTCCTGGTGAGGATTCATTTAAATCTCTCCACTGCCTGAAATGAAGGGAATTCAGCCAAATCCCACCGTTCCAGAAAGAAATCCCACTACCACTAGATGGTGTGATCAGAATAACTTCAAAGGCAGAATAACATTTTGGGGAACTCTATCATTTTACCATTTGTTATGAGTTCAACTTTCTGTGTCTCACATTTTTCTAGAAAATGGCGGAGTCTGAGACCTAAATCATTGGCCACCTCACTAAAATGACTGCATTTAAGATGGGTGTAACCAGTGGAGGTGTGGGACTCGGAAAGGACATAGTGACCCTCCCACATTTGTTGGAATACAAATGAGAAACTCTCAAAAGGCTGTTCAAGTGGAAATTCCCTTCCCCAGAGGATTGTGGTGCCTGGATGTTTGCATTTATTAAAATTTGTTTTTGGTATGTCGTAAAATGGTATACAGACAAAAACATGCTGCTTTGAGCAAAAGCACATGAAGCGGTGACAAAGTATTTAATAGCCCACTCCTGCTGCTCAGTCCTGTGTTACTATGTTCTAGTCAACCCCTCACATCTCCTGCAAGGAACAGGTGGAGGCCACTTGCCCAAAATACCTGGTCAACCGTAATACAGGATCTCATTCAGTCCCTCAAGACTGTCACACATGGTTTGGTGTCAGTTGGAAAATGTTATTTGTTTCGATAGATGCCTCTGGTCTCTTTTCAGAGTATTTCCTCTCTGCAACTTGTGCTTCATTTGTTGATGACATTATAGACCCAGATTCACCGTGAAAACAATCCCCACAACTCAACCAGAGATGACTCACAAAATACTTTACCCCCTCTGTTTGCAACGTTCAATAAAAGAACATTCAGGGAAATTACAGCCATTAACTTTGCAATCACTGAAATGAGGACAAAAGGAACAGGATCAGGTAATTCAGATGATCAAACCATTTCCTGAACCTCTGTCTCTGTCTCTCCCCCCCCCCCCCCACTCCCCCTTTCTCTCTCTGTCTCAGTTGAAATATGGAGTGAGAATGGTTGGGTCGAACGGTCTCAGAGGCTTCTTAAGCTATCGAGAATCATGTAATCTGAGTGAAAAAATGCCATGGACCTTATCACTGTATCAGTGTCTGTTTAGAACATCATGAGTGATTGTCCATTCCCCCTTAAGTTTCAATGCAATCTCTTATTATCTCACTGAGCTTCACTCACTGTTCATGGTGCCATCATCCCAGGGATTAGTCTGGCGAAACTTGAGAGAAAGTATATCCACAGTACTCCAAATACTGCCTCAACAACACTCTCAGTGATTGTCAAAAAAAATCTTTTCTCTCACTTAGACATCGCCATTTCTTTCCAGTGCCACAAAAAGCCATTCCTTCTCTATGCACTACGACTGACATGGAATTTATAATTCCCTTATAACTGTACGTCAGCATCAATAAAGTCAGCACCAGAGATACCTATGTAGATATGCATTACTCTCAGGGAGAATTTCAATGAGATTGAATGCACCTAACATAGGGGATGATCACGTACCTGAATGGAAATGAGATGCAGCAATACAGAAAACGGGCAGAGAAACGGAGCTATCTTTACCTTTATTCTTCTCTCACAGGATGTATGAAGCTCTGGCCAGTGCAGCATGTTATGCAGATCTTGAACTGAGTGGCTGGTTCAGTTGTTCCACAGTACCGTAAAGAGTAAAACACATTGCTGTGGGTTTGTAGTGTTACAACACATGTTAAATCTTCATGCTTAATTAAAACCAACAACGGAGAAAAGATTTACCCCATGCTGTAATCGGTGATAATTCGAGAGTCCAAATCTATTTAAAGTAAAAATTAATATCTTTATTCCTTAAAGTATAACAGAGAAAAATAAACGAACAATTATTTACAACTTCTTCGCTAACCTGTCTTTGACCTTCCCCCTCCACAATCCTAGGCCGATAAGACTCCTAATCAAGATTTACAAAACAAAACTTCTTATCTCAAAACCAGAAAGCTTTCGATTCTTCCCCATATTCCTGTCTTCTTTTCTTCTTGGGGACTCTACTTCACTAGTTACTAATCAATAAGGGTACCCAAAGGAGAGCTATTTTTCAGGCAGTCTTTGCATGACGGTAGCTTGGCAGTTCTCCCCTAAACTGTTCAATTTTCCATGGTCCTGTACCGCCAAACCATTGGATTGTATCATTGGCTGTAACGATTGCCAATATAACAAATTAATACTTGATTGAAGTTTGGTATTTTGGGGTATATTTTAAAATGTTTTGCTGAATTTGTTTCAACACAATGAGCTAATTGGGTTGTTCGACCAAATGATATATTATATCTATTTTCAGAACTCTTGGTGCTGTCAAGTAATTATTGTTGTTTTTTTTTCTCTCAAAGGTACAGTACACCCACGTGTTCATCACAGAAGTCACCCGGAAACCTGACGAGGGAAGCATGACACATTGACTTCCCTAAAGGACTTGAGGCAAGCAGATTGTTTTTCATAACAAATGATAATGGTTGCTTTTAAACTCCCCAAATTCCTTCATGAGATATCAACAAGCCATTATTCTGTGGCTCCAGATTATGAGTCAACAGCTTGAACACCATAAACTGTCTTTCCTTACGTGCAGAGAACAAGGTAAACATTCTCAAGATCAATTATTTAATGACGGACATGTGATTACAAGTAACGTGAAACTGTTGCATCCGGATTGAACAAAGGCACAAATGGTTTCTTCAGATATTGCACTGAGACTGAGGACGAGACTGGGATATCATGACGGTGGTATTGGACAGGATTGGTGAGTGGAGAGGACATAGAGATGTAAATCTGTGAAGGACAAAATGGATTATGGAATTTGAGAAGAGTCTAGTTCCTTCTCACATATCAGTGAGTAATTTATAAATCGCCGTTTGATAGATATAATATAAAAGGAAATGCATTTTTGTTTGGAACTGAAGATATTGACTTGCACGTTCCAAAATGTACATATCATGAGCAGAAATTCAGTTTAACCCGGTTTACTAGACAAATATAATGACTTACCAGGAACACCAACTATGGCGAAGATGTTATAGTAACCAACTTGAATAATCCAAAGCATATCCTAGATCCTAGATGCTGAGGATATCCAAGGCTGAGAAAGCCACTGAAGACCCGAGGATAAACTCCTGTCAATTGTTTGAACATTCCAGTGTAATGTTCTCAGATTCGGATCCATTGTTGGAACATTCCAATCCACGGTCTTCAGATTATGAATCATTATTGTAACATTCCTATCTAATGTTCTCAGATTCTGATGTCTTCTCCCCCTCTCTCTTGAGCTTCAGATCCCCGTTAGTGCTGTATGTGATGCTCCTACTCACACTATGGGATAGCACATTGAACAGAGCCCATTTATCTTTTAACGATACATAATTAGGATCCACGGGGATTGACATTAATCACAGTCACTGAACAAATAGCTCAATTTAACCTCTTTGAGTTCAATATTGACTTTATTAAAATTTAAAAGAATGTTTAAAATTTACTCATTCTGCTTGGGATATGTGAGGGTGGCTGAGGGAAGGAATATTGGAGATGGTAGATTGATTGCGTGTAATCATTCAATCTTCCTTGGATATGGGAGAAATGTCAAAGGATTGTTAGAACATAAACAAGTTTCTCCGTTTATAAATGGAAACATACAGTCTGTAACTACTAATCAGTGATTATAATGTCAGTAAAATTTCAAGAGAACTTTTCTCGTCCATAATCTGACAGGCAAATGTGCCTTTGACAACATGAGTTATAACGGACAAATGGCATGGATATGTAAAAAGAGAATATGACGTGAAACACAATTCAGATGGTGAGTCGAGGATCAGAGAGGGCAGGTGAGTGTCATGTTGTTAATGTTGTCGATGTCGATCAACTGTGATTAACTATCATGCACTGCTTTTCAGTTTCAGTGTGATTATATTATTGGGGACATGGCTGCAGAGACTGGAGGGAGGGAACATGATATTTCCCAGTCATCAATATTGGGATGTTACTCTTTAAAAATCATAAGAAGATCAAATTCCAGGATGCATCTGGAATGAGCCCATTGAGCCTGCTCCGCCATTCAATGATGGCTGTTAAGCTTCTCAACACCATTCTTCAGCTTTCTATCTGTAACCCTTCATCCCTTTTACAATCAAGAGCCTATCTGTCTTACTCTTAAATATTCTCAATGACCTGGCCTCGACAGCCTTCTGTAGCAGTGAATTCCCTAGATTCACCACTCTCTGGCTGAATAGGTTAATCTTTATCTGTATTTGAAAAAGTATTCTCTTTACTCTGTCCCGTCGGTCCTAGTCTCCCCTCCATTGGAAATATCTTCCCAAAATCCACCCTGTTCAAGTCATTCAATGTTCTGTATGTTTCAATTAGACCTCCTAACATCCTTCTGAGCTCTATCAAATATAGACTCAGAGCCCTCAGATGTTCTTCATATGTTAAGCTTTTCATTCCTGGGACCACTTTCGTGAATTTTATCAGAAAATGCTCCAGGGCCAGTACATCCTTCCTGAGATATGTGACCCAAAACTGTGCACAATAATCCAACTGTAGCCTGACCAAAATCTTATAGAGCCTCAGAAGTACATCTCTGCATTTATATTCAAGCCTTCTTGAAATAAATGGAATAATATTATTTGCCTTCGCAACTGCTGACAACCTGCAGGTTTCCCTTTCAAGATCCTTGGACTAGCAACACCCCCCCCCCCCCCCCCCCCCCCCCCCACCCCCCACTCCCCTGGAGTCATCGGAACTTGCTCGCTGTTTAGAAAATTTTCCATGTCTTTATTTTTCCTGGTAAACTGCATGACCTCACACTTGCCCAAGTTATACTCCACCTGCCACTTCTTTGCTCACTCCCCTAACCTGTGCAATTCCTTCAGCAGGAGAAAGTGAGGACCACAGATGCTGAAGATCTGAGTCAAAAAGTGTGTTGCTAGAAAAACACAGCAAGCCAGGCAGACTCTGAGGAGCAGGATATTCGACGTTTAAGTCATAAAGCTTTTATCAGGAATGAAGTGGGTGGCGGAAGGAGGTTGAGAGATGAATGGGAGGGGCTGGGACGAAGGTAGCTTGGAAAATAATGGCTAAATAGAGGTGAGTGGTGCGAGTGGAAGGTGGAGTGGATAGATGGGAAGGAAGATAGACAGGTAGGACAGTTCAACAGGCGGTGTTCAGTTGGAGGGTTAGAGCTGGGAGAGGAGATGAGGAAGCTGGTGACATTACGCCGGATACCGTGTGGTTGAAGGGTTCCAATGTGGAAGACGTCTGGTGGCTAGAATGTGGCAGTGGAGGAAGCCAAGGAGTTGCATGTCCTTGGAGGACTGGTGGGAGAGGCGAAGTATTCAGCCACAGGGAAGTGGGGTTGTTGGGTGTGTGACGGAGAGTGTTCCCTAAACCGTTCTCAAGTTGACGTCCTGTCTTCCCAATGTAGAGGAGACCAGGAGCAATGGACAGAGGAGATGAGGTGTTTGGATTCACAGGATCTTCTCTGCCTGATGTGGGAGGATCCTTTTGGGCCTTAGATTGAGGTGAGGAGGAAGTTGTTGGCACAGGTTTCATGCCTCTTGCACTGGCAAGGGAAGATGCCGGGAGTGGAAGGTGGCTTGTTGAGATGTGAGAGGAAGGGCCAGTGAACCTAACGAGGGAGTGGTGAAGGGAATTGTCTCTGTAGAATTCTGATAGGGGTGGGGAGGTTAGTATATCTCTGGTGGTGTGGTCTGACTGTCGATGGAAGAAATGCCGGAGGATGATGCGTTGTATCCCGAGGTTGGTGGTCTGGAAGGCGAACATCAGAGGGGTGCTAGACGGTGCTACTGCACCCTCCTGCAGCGGAATCACCTCTTCGATGCTACCTATCCCTCTATTCCATCTTTGTACGATTTGAAAACCTAGTCAGAATGCACTCAATTCCTTCATGTAGACCATTAATGCACAAAGCGAATATTGTGGCCCCAACACTGAGTCTTGAAGAATACCACTTGTCAATGAATGCTTTTATCCCCACTCTCTGCTTTCTGTCTGACAGCCATGCATCTATCCAAGCTAGCACCTTGCCTGTAACACCAGGGGCCCTAATCTTTCTCAACAACCTCCTGCGTAGCACCTTATCAAAGGATTTTAAAGGAACAGGTTGATAAAATCTCCTGGTTCTCTTTGGTCAAATCTGCTCGTTACTTCCTCAAAGTATTCCAGCTGGATATGACCTCCTATTGATGAAACAATGCTGACTTTGCACAATTTTGCGATATACTTCTAAGTATTCAGAAATCCCATCCTTCCCGATGGATTCCAGTATGTTACCCACAAACAAGGCTAGGCTAATCAGTCTGTAATTTTCCACCTTCTGCCTGACTCCCTTATTAACTGGAGTGTCACGTTAGCAATTTTCCAGCCATTCCTGATTTTAGTCATTCCTGAAAGATTACCACTTTCACTTTCACTACCTCTTCCGCTATCTCCCTTACAATGCTGGGGTGTAATCCATATGGTTCAGGTGATTTATCCAAATTCAGGCCATTCAGTTTTCTAGCATGTTCTTCTTAGTGATGGCCACCATATTCAGCTCTGCCCTCTTACTCTCTTCAATGTTTGGGAAATTACTCGTCTCTTCCACCATGAACATTGAATGCTTTAGTTCCTCATTCGTGTCTTTGTTTTCTACGACTGTCTCTCCAGCATCATTTTCCAGTGGTCCATATTCACTTGTCCCTCTCTTTTGCACTTTATATATCTAAAGATCCTCTTACAGTCTCCTTTGTATTGCTGGTTAGCTTACCTCCATATCTAATCTTCTCTGTCCTTTTTTCCCGTCTGTTAGTCTTTGTAAGTTTCCATTTCTCTACTTTCCCACTGCCCCTCACCACATTATATGCTTGGTCTTTTGCTTGTATGCAATCCCTGACTACCGTCGTCAGTCCTGGCTGCCTCGTCCTCCCTGTACCATGCCTGGATTCCTCGGCAAGAATCCCTGCTGTGACTCCTGAATTAATCTTGGAATCTGCTGTCATTGCTGTTCCCCTGTCTTTCATGCTTGACTCCTCTCCCAGTCAATTCTACCCAGCTTCTCCCTTATGCCTCTGTAGTTGCCTTAATTCAGCTGAAATACTGTTACCTCTGATTCTATGTTCTCTCTCTCTCAAGTTGCAGAATAAATTCAATCATGGTCTGATCATTGCTTCCGAAGTTTACCATCCCCCTAATCTCCATTACGAATCCTGCGTCATTAAATCCAGTATCATCTGTTCCCGAGTGGGCTCCACCAGAAGTTGCTCCAAAAGCCATCTCATAAACATCCCTAAAATTCCTTTTCTTGCGAACCACTACAAATCTGATGTTACCAGTGCCCCTGCATACTGAAATCACCCATGAGTACTGTACTTTGCCGTTCCTTCACATCTTTTCTATCTCCTGGTGTATCTTCTGCCCCAGGTCCTGACTACTCTTTGGAGCCCTGTACAAGACTTCAACTGTGGTTGTCTTACCTTTGTAGTTCCTCAATTCTACCCACGCAGATTCTACACCATCTGACCTTTCTTCCTTTCTTACAATTGATTTAATCTCATTTCTTACTAATAATGCAAATCCACTCCCTCTACCCACCGGCATATCTTTTCGATAGGATAAATATCCTTAAATATTCAGATGCCCATCTCTTCCTACCTGCTGATTTAATTCTGTGCCACAAGCTCATATACCTTATTCATCATACAGCATGCATTCAATTGTAACCCCTTCAGTCCTGCACTAACCGTCCGTCTTCTCATAGTCATTACTTCTTGCAGTGTGCTTGAAGTTTGATATGTTAAACAGCTCCAGATGCTTTATCCTATTTGTGTATGTGCTGAAGATTTTAATAGCCTCTCCTGAGTTCTGTACTCTTATCTCGTCTTTTAAGTCGGCTTTTCTAATTAAACCCTATAACTGCAACCCCCCTCCAACCCCCACCACATGCGTGCGTGTGCGCGCGCACGCACACACACACACACACACACACTCCTAATCAGTTTAAAGCTCTGTCTACAGCTTTGATTAGGATTCACTCGGATTATGGTCCCAGCACGGTTCAGATGACGACTGTCACATCGGAGCAGGTCCTATCTTCCTCAGTAATAAAATGCGTTTATTCAACACAAATGCAAGGATAAAAAAGCTTTTCTGTATCTATCAAAATATGAAAACTACAAAAAGATAATATTGTTCAAATACACTTGCTATGTGGAACTATATAAATTGTAATGTGAATTACAAACTCATGGAGGTGGTGTGCAAACTTTATCAATCGTTCTTTGACTCACAGCTGAGATCCTGATTTCCCCTCTGCCAGTGATTCCCTTCACTGAGATTCCACCCTGCCTCTCACGCAGTGCCTAGAGGGGCTACAATCTCCTGTTGGCTCAGAATATTTAAATAAATTTACCTTCTCCCTGGAACCAGTCTATTGGTCTATTGGATTGTGTTTCGCTGTCAGCTACTCAGCTCTGGGATGTTATTGGTGATAAATGATCTGGGATGACAGCCAGTATCAGCATGGTGATCACAGGGTATGGCACCAGACAAAGGGCTTACAGTCTGTGAGAGTTTCTCAAAAACGTTTCCGTGTATTTCTCCTCATGCTGTCTCCTGATCTAACTTCACATTCATCTGACACGCATTGCTCTCATTCACTCTGTCGCTCCCTTTCTTCACTTTATTCATCTCACTTCACTGTCTTTCTCTCTGTTTATTTCTCTCCCTCTCAGTCTAGCTCCGATCATTCCCTCTATTTCCAAGTTGTCAGGTTGGAGAGCTCATGGACACATGGTGGGCTGAATGGCCTCCTTCTGTGTTGTATTAATTCTGAAGTTCTCTGACCCACAGTAACAAGTTTTGGTGCCAGGAGAGACAAGCTGGTCCAGTGAAGGACACAGTGGGCAATTAACCATTATCTCTTCCTATTTTCTGACATGCAGCAACATTGAAATATCTGTTCAAACAAACAGATTCCTCATATTAAAATCAGCACACTTCAGTCTGCCAGGCCACTGTGTTCAGTACCCTCTGTTTTGTTTTTTCGGTCTTAGATGTACTGGGATTATTTTCCAACTCCCCCTCAGTCACTGTACCTTTGGACCTACTGCTGTGGTTGCACACACCCCTCCCGCCACATACTAGTTTAAACCCTCGTAAAGACAACAGCTAACCTGTCTGCCAGGAGATTGCTGCCAGTTCAACTCCATCCTGTCCATCTTGTTTATGTCCTACCAACCCGGGAATCCCAATGATCCACATATCGGAGATTGTTATCAGTTCATGTGCATCCTGTCCTTCTTGTGTGTATCCTACTGACCCATAAATCCCAATAATCCACATATCGCAAATTCCTGCCAGTTCAGGTTCATACCGTCCTTTTTGTGTATATCCTCCCCACTCGGGAATCCCAATGATCCACGTATCGGAAGTGCTGCCTCCCCGACCGTGTATTTAACTGCGCTACCTTACGATTCCTAACCTTACCCGCACGTGACATATTCTAATGTGGCCAAAATATCCTTCCAGCACAACTCCAGCAAGGCCTTTTCTTTAAACTGATAATAAAAACTTAAGTGTGACGTCAGGAAAGTGAGACCACTGAATCAGTCCAATCACCACCGGATCTGGTATTTATCCCCGCCACCAAACCTGTTTGACAAGGCATACATATGGGCCATCTATTTGCAGATGGACGAGGATAAACAGAAGATTAGAAAATGTCAGAGCAGATGGAAGTAATTCAACCTGTTTACTCAGCTTTGCTATTCAGTTGGATTCTAGTTATTCTGTTCCTTTCAATGATAGGGTCTTTACCCAGCATCTCCAGCGGGTCAGAAAGTTCCCAGTGTCGTTGTGTGCACAGTCCTGCGAAGGGAGCATCGAGTGCCAGGCAATGGGGTATGGGGAGGCCCAGGGGTGGCATAAGGAAATGCTGCATGTAGGGCCGATCTACTGAGAGAACTGAGAGAGATGGACTGGGCATCCAGGGACACTGCACTCAGACATGTGACCGGGCACGATTCCTTAACACCCAGAGGAAACTGCGAACCACGGCTGGTTTTACAAAAACCTGTCACATTCGCTGCATTTCTCAATCGAACAAAAGCAAAAATACTGTAGATGGTAGAAATCTGAAGCAAACACAGAGACGTACTGTGGAGAGAGAAAAGAATTAAGGCTCCCAATGCAGGCACGGGAAGAATGTACAAAGTCCACACAGACAGGGTCCAGAGATTGGAAATGAACCCGAGTCCCAAGCACTGTGAGGCAGCATTGCCTGTATCACCATGCTGCCCAATGCTGGATAATTGGGGATAGTACAGTTAAAAGCATAGATACTGTTCTCCGTGATCGGGATTAAGAGTTCTGAAGGTTGTGTTGCTTACATGGTGCTCGGGTTTGGGATATATCATCTGGGTTGCAGAACTTGGAGCGGGAGGGGAATGATCCAGTGGTCAGGGTCCATGTAGGTACCAACAGCTGGACAAACAAATGACAATGAGAAGAGTGCCAGGTAATACAATACTGAACTGTGCATACAGTATAAGGAATAAGGTAAATGAGCTTGTGACTCATCCATAAATTGGCAGGTCCGACATAGTGGGCATTACAGTGACATCGGTGCAAGAGGATCAGGATTGGGAGCTGAATATTCAAGGATATTCATCCTGTGGAAAAGATAGGCAGGTAGGCAGAGAGACACAGTTGTCTGAGTATTAAGAATGGAATTGAATCAATAATCAATAATACGAAATTAAATAAAGTCAGATGGTGTAGAATCTGTTTCTGTAGAATTGGGGCATCAAAAATGTGAAATAATGCAGTTGGAGTCATATACAGGGCGCTGTGGTGTAAGATACACCAGGAGCTAGAAAGATCTGTAGGAAAGGCAATGCTACAGTGATCATGTGGGATTTTATTATACAGGTGGAGTGGGAATTCAGATTGATAGTGGTTGGCAGGAAAATGAATGTGTGGGAGGTGCATGAGATGGCCTTTTGGAGCAGATTGTGCAGGCAGACTAGGTGAGGGGAGCTTAAGGTGACAGTGAACATAATATGATTGAATTTACTCTGCACTTTCAGATGGAGAAGTTAGAATTAAAAGTAACGGTATTACAGCTGAATAAAGACAATTACAGAGACTTGAGTGAGGAGCTGGGTAGAATTGACTGGGAGACGGATCCAGCAGGAAAGACAGTGCAACAGTAATGGCAGGAGTTTTTTTTTGGAGTGATTCGGGATGCAGCAGGGATTTATCCTGAGGAAAAAGAAGCTTGTATTGGGAGGATGGGACAACCATAGCTAACTAGGGAAGTTAGGTATAGCAGAAAAGCAAAAGAGAACTGATATAATGTGTCAAAGTGCAGTGGGAAACCTGAGGATTGGAAAGCTTACAAAGACAAAACAGAGGGCAAACAAAATAAAATAAGGAGGGAGATTATTAAATATGGGGGTAAGCTAGCCAGTAATGTAAAAGAAGACTGTAACAGTTTCTTTCGATATATCAAGCATAAAAGAGCGGCAAAAGTGAACATTGGACTGTTGGAAAATGATACTGGAGATATAGCAGTAGGGAACGATAAAATGCCCAAGGAACTGAATAATTATTTTGCATCATCTTTCATGGTGGAAGGCACGAGTAATACCTTAAACATTCAAGAGATTGAGGAGCCAGAGCTGAGTATGATGCCGCCCCACCCACCACCACCATGGAGAACATTCTAGTAAAAAATGTAATGGCCTGAAGGTGGTTAAATAACCTTGACCAGATGGACTACATCCCAGTATTATAAGGGAGATAGCTGAAGAGGGAGTGGAGCCAATTGTGGTGATCTTTCAGGAACTACTAGAGTAAGGAATGATCCCAGAGCACAGGAAACCCATTAACGTGACACCCCTTTTTAACAAGAGAGTAAGGAAAAAGACAAAAAAAAACAACCACCATGAATAGTTTAACGTCTGCCGTGGGTAAGATCCTGGAATCCATTGTGAAGGATGAGATTTCTGAATACTTGAAAATGTTTGGTAAATTAGGCCAAATTCAGCATGATTTCATCAAGGGAAGTTAATGCCTGACAAAACTATTGGAAGTCTCTGAAGAGGAAATGAGCAGCTCGACCAAGCACAGGCAATGGATGTAATCCACCTGGAATTCAAGAAGGCCTTTGACAAGGTGTCACGCAGGAGATTACTGAGTATGATAAGGGCCCGTGGTGTTAGAGGCAAGGCAGTGGCATGGATAGAAGCTTGTCTGTTTGGCAGGAAGCAGAGAGTGGGGATAAAATAGTATTTTTCAGGATGGCAGCCGGGGACAAGTGGTGATCCAGAATGCTCAGTGTTGGAATCATAACTTTTTATTGTTATACTAACAATCCAGATGGGGGAATTCAGGGCACACTGGCTAAGTTTGCAAATGATACAAAGATAGGCAGATGGACAGATCGTATTGAGGAAGCGGAGAGGATGAACAAGGATTTGGGCAGGTAAAGAGATAGTCAGATCCATTCCAACGTTGGAAAGTGTGAGGTCATGCACTTTGAAACGAAGAATAGAGGCATGATCTATTTTCTAAATGGTGAGAAAATTCAGAAATCTGAAGTGCAAAGAGACTTGGGAGTTCTAGTGCAGGGTTCTCTCAAGGTCAGCTTGCAGGTTGAGGCAGTAGTTAGGAGGGCAATTTCAATTATGATTGGGAGCATTGAATATAAGAACTGACGATAGAATGGTGAATCGTTGAAATTTATTGCCATAGAAGGCTGTGGGGGCAGGTCATTGAGGATATTTGAGATGGTGATAGATAGTCTTTGATTATCCAGGGGATAAAGGGTTATGGGGAGAAGGACGGAGAATGGGTTTGAGAAACCTATCGGTGATGATTAAAAGACGGAGCAGACCCGATGGGTTAACTGTCCTAATTTGTGCTCCAATGTCTTATAAACCTCTGTTCTAAACCTTAAGGAAGTACCTTGCATCTCTGTGAAGATAGATACATATTCTTCATGAAGGTCAGAAGCTGTTGGGAATAGTTAACTGTTTTAGAATGAAGGTATTGTGGTTACTGTCGGGGTGATGGATAAAATGACATTCAGTGCAGGATCACACACCAACTGCACTGTACTAATGTGAGGAGAGTTTATTCAAAACTTGGACCTCTCCGTCTCTCTCAATGGGGAGTAGGGGTTGGGGTGGATTGGGGTAACATCCGCCCAGGCACTTAAACTATCCCGAATCATGCATCCTGAGTGAAATAACAGTCATGGAATTTATCTCCTTCTCATTGTCTGTTTAGAATATAAGAAGTGATTGTCCATAACTCTCAGAGTTCAATGCAATCACCTCTTATTCTCTCACAGCGCTGGAGATCAACCTTCACTCACTCCTCATGGTGCCATCATCCCAGGGATTAATCTGGTGGAACTCCTCTTCACTCTCTGTGTGGTAAGGAGATCATTCCTTATAATGGAAAGAAAATCTGTCCACAATACCCCAAATACTGCCTCAACAACACTCTCATGTTTGATCACAATAATTCCTTTCCATCACTTAGCTGGCTCCGTTTCTTTCGTGTGAGACAGGAAACCATTCATTTCCAATGCACTGCCACTGATGTAGAATTTAAAAATAGCTTCACATCTGTAGGTCAGCATTAATAAAGCCAGCACCAGAGGTGCCCATGAAGATGGACATCACTCTTGGCAGAGACCCAAACACAAAGAATGCATCTAAAACAGTGAATGTCTACCTAACTGAATAGAAATGAGCCGTTGGAATATGGGATGCAGGCAGAGGAAGGGAACTACCTTTCATTTTGTTCTGCCGTCACGGCATGTGTGCGACCATGGTCAGGCCAGTATGTTATGCCGAGCTTGAATTGAGTGGTTGTTTCAGCTGTTCCACAGGACAATAAATAGTAAAACAAATTGCCGTGGGTTTGCAGTTAAACAGAGACTTGACCAGAGAAAGATGACCCACTGCCTTCTCTAATGGGCATAAGGCAAGCCGATATCAGCAGATTATTATTCTGTGGTTCTAGAATACGAGCCAATGACGTGATCCACCATATACTGTCTGCCCATCTTTCAGATTTTGTGCAGAGAACAAGTTAAACATCTTAAGTGCAATTATTTTCCAAAGGACACGTGGTTAGAATGGGACTTGAAACAGATGTGTCTGGAATTAACAAAGGCACAAACGATGGTTTATTCAGGAATTGAACTGAGGCTGAGGAGGAGACTGGGATGTCTTAATGGTGGTATTGGAAAGGATTAGTATGTGGGGAGGACATGGAGATGTACACTTTGCAGGAGAAAATGAATCAAAGAGGTAGAGAACAGTGTGTTTTACCCTCGCGTATTGGTGAGTAATTTGTAAATAATAGTTCGCTAGTTATAATTTCTAAGGAATGGAATCTTTGATTGAAGCTGAAAATGTTGGCTTGCAACTTTCCAAAATCTGCATATCATCAGCATCGATTCAGTTCAGACCATTTAACTAAACAGACAGAGTGACTTACCAGGAACACCAACTGTAGCAAGGATAGGATAGTAACCAGCTTGAATAACCATCAGTACATCTTCAATCCGCGATGCTAATGATATCCAAGGTTGGGAAAGCCAGTACAGACCATAGGATAGACTCCTATCCATTATTGGGAAATTCCAATCTAATGTTCCCAGATTCCCATCTCTCCTGTCCTTCTCTCTGAAGCTGCTAATCCCTGTTATTGCTGTTGGCCATGCTTCCCCTCATACTATATGATACATCACTGAAAGCATGCCCTTATTGATAGAAGAGAGGAACTCTCTAAGGACGCATACGATCCACGGAGACTGACATCATTACAACCACTGAACAAATATCTCCAGTTAACCCCTTTGAATTCAATATTACTTTAATAACATTCAAAATAACGTTGAACATTTATGCATTCTAGGTGTGATGTGGGTATGACTGAAGGAAAGAATGTTGAAGATGGCAGATTGTTTGTGTGTAATCATTCAGACAACCTTGGATATGGAGGTAATGCCAGAAATGTAACGAAACATAAACATGCTTCTCTGTTCATATGTAAAGAAATAAATCCCATAACTACTGATCTGTCATTGCAAAATCAGCTAAACATTGAGAAAACATCTATCATCCATGATCTGAGAGCAAACTGTGCCAAAAGAAACGTGGGTTACAACAAACAAACAGCATGGATACGTTAACAGCGAATTGAACATGACAAACACAGTTCAGATTGTTATTCCAGGATCAGAGAGGGTAGCTTGGGTCATGTTGCTGATGTTATCGATGTTAATGAACTGTCATGAAGCGTCACTTCATGGACTTCGATTACATTGTGATTATAATATTGGTGAAAAGACAGAAGATGGAGAGGACTGGGGGACATGGCTGATTAGACGGGGTAGAGGGACAGTGATGTTCCCCAGTTACCAGAATTGCAATGTTACTCTTTATAACTCATATGAAGAACTGATTCAAGAATGCATCTACAATGAGGAATTAGCAGAGATAATATTAATGAAATGCGTTTATGCAATATAAAATATAGGAACAAAATGATTTTGTGCACCCACCAATATATGCAAAGTACAAAGAGATAAGGTTGTTAAACTACACTCCTGATATTGAGCTATATAAATTGAAATGTGAATATGTGAATTACATCACTAGGAAAGTGGTGTGCAAACTTTATCAATCATTATTTGACCCACAGAAAAGATCGTGATTTCACTTCTGTCAGTTAGTCCCCTTACTGAGATTCTTTGGCCTAGTCTCTCATACAGTATCGGGGTGTGTGGGTGTGGAGAGGGGGTAGGGGTGGGGGGGTTCGTGGAGGCAGGGTGGTGGTTATCATTTCCTGCTGCTCTTGGCACAGACTAATTAAAATCTCTGCTTTCTCCATGGAACCAACCTATTGGCCTAATGGGTCCTGTTTAGCTGTCAGTAACCCAGCTCTGTGATATTGTTGGAAATAAATAATCTGGGATGACAGCCGGTATCAGCATAGTGCTCACAAAGTATGGCGCCCAGACAAAGGGCTTGCCGACCAGAGGAATTTCTAAATAAAGCTTCTAACTTCTGTCTGTCCATATTTATCTACCGTAATGCAGTCTTCTGATCTATCTAATTTCACCCTCATCTAACACCTCTGCCTCTCACACTCAGTCAGTCGCTCCCCTTTCTCTCCGCTCTCAGATTATCGCCCTTCACTTGCTCTCTCTCTGTTTACTTCTCTCTCACAAAATCTCCCTTCACACACTCTCTATAACTCCAATTGTGCAGTTCGAGAGCTTGTGACTCCACAATGGGCTGAATGGCCTCCACCCATGTCATAATATTTGAGGTTTTGTGACCAACAATAAATACTTCCTGGACAGACATGCTGGTCCGATGACAGAGACAGTGCACAATCACTCATCATCTTTTCCTGCTCTTCTCTTGTGTACAGCTGCCTTGAAATGTCTGTTCAAACAAAACAGACTGAATGAAATTCGAGTAGACGAGAAGGCGTTCATGACTGTATATTTCAATCAGGATTTAATTAAGGATGTGATTCCAGAAAATCATAAGAAATGAATGAAAAACAGGGTAACACAAGAAATGGCAGCGGGGTACAACATGTGGTTCCAATATGTCTCATGGTATTACCAATAGATTATCAATCCAGAAACATCAGCTCCTGTTCTGTGGATCCAGGTTGAATCCCGCCACTGCAGATGGTGGAAATTCAATCCAATAACTTAAAAATATCCCTGGAATTAAGAATCTACTGCTGAGAATGAAATCATTGCCGATTGTCAGAAAAGTCCACCTGTTCCCTAATATCCAGCAATGAAGGAATCTTCCATCCTCACCTGGTCTGGCTGACATTCAACTCCAGACCCAAAGCAATGTCATTGACTCCCAATCGCCCTCTGAAACTGTCTAATGAGTAATTCAGTTGTACCAATCCCTACAAAGTTTCAAACAAATGAAACCGGATGGACCAACTGGCATGGAAATGGGCACCAGAACAGTCAACATTAGAAACATCACTTTAGAACCTGCAGTCTTCCTTACTAACACCTGATGTCTGGTGCCAACATTGGAACAACTGCCTTACAGACTAGTCAAGAAACAGCCCGACATAGGCTTACTCACGGAATCATACATTACAGAAATAACAGAAATTAAACATGGACAAAAGTGTCTTTTACTGATTACCACGTAACGTCGTTCCTCAGCTGAATCAGTCCTCCTCCATGTTAAACAACACTTGGAGAAAGCATTGACTGTGGCAAGGGCACAGAATGAATTCTGCCGGGGGATTTCAAAGGCGACTGTCAAGAGTGTTTTTTGTTTAGATTAGATTACTTACAGTGTCGGAAACAGGCCCTTCAGCCCAACAAGTCCACACTGACCCACCGAAGCGCAACCCACCCATACCCCTACATTTACCCCTTACCTAATACTACGGGCAATTTAGCATGGCCAATTCATCTGACCCGCACATCTTTGGACTGTGGGAGGAAACCGGAGCACCCGGAGGAAACCCATGCAGACACAGGGAGAACGTGCAAATTCCACACAGTCAGTCGCCTGAGTAGGGAATTGAACCCGGGTCTCAGGCGCTGTGAGACAGCAGTGCTAACCACCGTGCCACCTAAAGTTTTGGCAACAGTACGACTGATCATGCTGGTCGGCTCCTCAGGACATAGCTACTAGATTGGGTCAGCAGAAGGTGGTGAGGGAATGAACGAGAGCGTAAAAAAAACATACCTGACCTCATCCTTACTCATCTACCCAATGCAGATGAATATGTCCATGACAGTATCGGTAAATCCTAATACCGCCTTATCAGTCTACTCTCCATCAGCAGTAAAATCATGGAAGGTGTCATCAACAGTGCTATCAAGCAGCATCTGCTCAAAACTAACCTGCTCAGTGACGCACAGTTTGGGTTTTGCCAGGATCATTCAGCTCCTGAACTCGTCACAGACTTGGTTCAAACATAGAAAAAGGAACTGAATTCCAGCCCTTGACATTAAGGCTGCATTCTGCCAATTGTGACAAAAAGGACCCCAAGCAAAAATGGTACCGCGGTCCAACACTCTGTTATAGGTGCCATACCTGACAGATAGGAAGATGGTCATTGTTGTTGGTGGTCAGTCATCTCAGCTCCAGGAAATCTCCGCAGTAGTCCCTTAGGATAATGTCCTAGGTCCAATATCTTCAGCTGCTTCAACAATGACCTTCCTTCCATCATAAGGTGAGAAGTGGGGATATTCGATGATGACTGCACAATGTTCAGCACCATTCGCAAATGCTCAGATACGGAAGCAGGCCACGCCCTAAGCAAAAATATCTGTGCAAGTAACATTTGCGCCACATACGTTCAGACAATGACTGTCATCGTTGAGAAACAATATAACCACTTTGTATTCAGCAGCATTATCATCACTAATCTCCCCCACTATCAATATTCTGGGGGGTTTCATTGACCAGAAACTCAACTGGATTCGCCACATGAATATAACAGCAGATCAGAGGCTAGGAATACTGCACGAGAAACTCACCTCCTGACTATCCATAGCCTGTCCATTATCTACAAGGCACAAGTCAGGAATGAGATGGAATATCTTCACTTGTCTGAATGAGTGCAGCCCCAACAACACTAAAGAAGCTTGACACAATCCAGGACAAAACAGCCCATTTGATTTGCACCACATCCACAAGCATTCAGTCCCTTCACCACGGTCACTCAGGAGCAGCAGTGTGCACTATCTACAAGACACAATGGAGAAATACCCAAAGATCCTCAGACAGCTCCTTCTAATGCATCATAATTACGCTCTGCAGTCCTGCTAATCTGATCGTAAATGGTGGCGGACGATTAAACAACTCCATTTGGAATGACAAGGGCAGTAGACGTTTGCGAACAGCACCATCTTCCAATTCCCCTCCAAATGAGTCAACATCCTGATTTGGATATGCATTGCCGTTCTTTCACTATTGCTGCGTGAAAACCCTGGAATTCCCTCTTTAGTCACTAGTGGGTCACCGCACAGCAGGTAGGTTGCAGCAGTTGGAGAAGGCAGCTCAGCACCACCTTCTCAAGAGAACTGGGGACGGGCAAGAAATGCTGGGCACATCCAGCAGTGCCCACATCCAAAAAAATCTTTTTTTAAAAAATAGTTCCAAGTTGAGCATCTCGATGGGACAGTTTATCTGATTTGAACACGAACAGGAAAGCGGTGTTTCTAATATTGAACATTTTAGACTTTTCTGTTATTAAAGGGTGTTCAGTATTCGATGACATATTGTTGCTGAATGCTGTGATAAATTGCATCTGTTCTGTTTAAATCAACAATACGGGCGTATTGTTGGTTCAATCCTTCGAAAATATCAGACAGAAAATGACAATCATCGTAGAGAGAATGTACTCCCGCCAGATGAGACTCACTGATAGCAGGTCATATTCAAAATATTAATGGAATACAGGCTGACACTGAATCCTCCCACCGTCCATATCACAGGGGTTACCATTGACCAGAACGTGAAGTCAGATCAATATACAAATACAAGGGTAACAAGAGCAGGTGAGAGATTTACAAGTCTATACGGAATAATAGACCCGGTGCCCTAAACGGCATGAGATATAGCAATAGACTTAGGCCATTCAGCTATTCCTTCATTCTGATACTGTGCCTTTTTGTCATTATCTCTATGAAAAGTGGAAATATCTTTGATTAGATTACTTACAGTGTGGAAACAGGTCCTTCGGCCCAACAAGTCCACACCGACCCGCCGAAGCGCAACCCACCCATACCCCTACATTTACCCCTTACCTAACACTACGGGCAATTTAGCATGGCCAATTCACCTGACCCGCACATCTTTGGACTGTGGGAGGAAACCGGAGCACCCGGAGGAAACCCACGCAGACACGGGGAGAACGTGCAAACTCCACACAGACAGTCGCCTGAGTCGGGAATTGAACCCGGGTCTCACGCGCTGTGAGGCAGCAGTGCTAACCACTGTGCCACCGTGCCGCCCACCATACATCTACATACTGACTGCATCAATTTTTTCAGCAATCCATTAGTTTCAATCTGAACTCCCCCAGCCCCCAACCCCCACAAATCTTCTAAATGCCATCGAGTGCACACACTGCCGCTCATATGACAAGCTATCATCGCCAGGATCGATCACCTCCAACACCAGCAGATCTTTCTCCAGAGATAGTGCCCAAAACAGCTCACAATTGGCCAAATGCTGTCTGTCCATAGCCCATTACATTCTCAGCAGTATGTCTCCCGTCTTGCATTCTTGCTCTCTTGAAACGAATGTGAACATATCTTTTGCTTTCCTAACTGCCAACTGAACATGCACGTTAACCATAAGAGAGGACGAGTGCTTCAAAATCCTTTTGGGCTTCAGATTTAATGGATCCTATTAGAATTTCGTGTCTCCCCTCTTACACCTACCAAAGTGCATATTCTCACACGTTCCCATATTGTGCTCCATCAGCCACGTGTTTTCCCACAGTCCTAAACTGTTCAAGCCTTTCTGCAGCTTCTCCACTTCCTCAATATCATCTGCAAATTTAGCAAAACTGCCCTCACGTCCTTTGTTCAGTTTGTTCATACATAATACATTTCTTGGCTCCCTGAGGACCGTCCACCATCTATAAGGCACAAATGTCTCGGTGCTTGACTCCATTCAGGTTGAACCAGTGGCTTGACTTGAATTACACCTGTAAAGTTTTCACTCCCTGCACCACTGACTCTCAGTAGAAGCACATCCTACCCCCTTTTGTTGTGAGTTTACTTCATTAATGGCGCACAATCCCAGTCTATTGATGTCAATCTGTCTCAACACTAACTGAGTGGTGCTCACACCAACTATGTCACTGTCTCTTGATGACGATGGAGGGAGGTTGGCGAGGGGTTGTCTATGATGAATACTTGCGTGACTGCCAGGCTGAAACCTGCCCCGACAGACTCAGATGTACCTGTGCCCGCTGTCACCGCTGCAGGCATGAACAGTCTTCCTGCAGATCAAATCAAGGAAAGTGAAGGACCTGGATAGTGTTCCAGGCTGAGCATTCAGATCCTGTGAAGACCAACTGGCAGAGGTATTCGCAAACAATTTCAGCCTTTCCCTCCCACAAGCTGAAGTCTCAACCTGCTTCAAGAAGACCAGCATCAACCTTCATCATTGTGCTTCCATTAAACCTGTTGGACTATAACCTGGTGTTGTGTGATTTTTAACTTTGTACACTCCAAAACAACACCGGCATCTCCAAATCATAACATCATAACACAGCTGTGTCCCTCAGCTCGCTACTGTACTCCCTGTACACACAGGGCTGTGTCCTCAGCCCCCTACTGTACTCCGTGTACACACACGGCTGTGTCCCTCAGCCCCACACTGTACTCACTGTACACACACGGCTGTGCTCTCAGCCCCCTACTGTACTCCGGTACACACACGGCTGTGTCCGTCAGCTCGCTACTGTACTCATGTACACACACGGCTGTGCCCGTCAGCCACCTACTGTACTCCCTGTACACACCCGGCTGTGTCCCTCAGCCCCCGACTGTACTCCCTGTATACCGACTGCTGTACCCTCAGTCAGCTCCCATATTCCCTGTGCACGCAAGGCTGTGTTCTCACTCCCGACTGTAGTCTCTGTGCACCAAGAGATGTGCCATCAGCCCCCAACTGTACTCCCTGTGCATACACAGCTGTGCCCTCAGCCCGCTACTGTACTCCCTGTACACACACGGCTGTGTCCCTCAGCCCCCTACTGTACTCCCTGTACACACACGGCTGTGTCTTCAGCCCCCTACACGTTACACACGTTACACACGTGGCTGTGTCCTCAGCCCCCCTACTGTACTCCGTTACACACATGGCTGTATCCCTCATCCCCCTTCTGTACTCTGTTACACACACGACTGTGTTCTCAGCCCCCTACTGTACTCCGGTACACACATGGCTGTGTCCTCAGTCCCCTACTGTACTCCCTGTGCATACACAGCTGTGTCCCTCAGCTCACTACTGTACTCCCTGTGCACACACGGCTGTGTCCTCAGCCCCCTACTGGACTCCCTGTACACACACGGCTGTATTATCAGCCCCTACTGTACTCCGGTACACAAATGGCTGTGTCCTCAGTCCCCTACTGTACTCCCTGTGCATACACAGCTGTGTCCCTCAGCTCACTACTGTACTCCCTGTACACACACGGCTGTGTCCCTCAGCCCCCTACTGTACTCCCTGTACGCACACGGCTGTGTCCCTCAGCCCCCCACTGTACTCCCTGTACACACACAGCTGTGTCCTCAGCCCCCTACTGTACTCCATGTGCACACACGGCTGTGTCCTCAGCCCCCTACTGGACTCCCTGTACACACACGGCTGCATTATCAGCCCCTACTGTACACCGGTACACACGTGGCTGTGTCCCTCAGCACCCTACTGTACTCCCTGTACACACACGGCTGTGTCCCTCAGCCCCCTACTGTACTCCCTGTACACACACGGCTGTATTCTCAGCCCCTTCTGTACTCCGGTACACACGTGGCTGTGTTGCCAAATTCCAAGCAATGCCAACTGTAAGTTCGCTGATGACATCACCAAAGCAGGAAGGATATTAAACAACGATGAGTCTGAACACAGAAAGAAGATAGTGGGTTTGGTGGCATGGTGGAATGTTAATAACCTCCCTCTCAAATTCCGCAAAAGTAAAGAACTGATCATTGGCTTTCGAACGAAAGGAGGGGAAAAAGCCACTATTTACATCAAAGGTCGAGACAGTGCAGAGCGTCAAGTCCCTCGGAGTGATGGTAACTGGCAGCTTACCCTGGATTTCTCACATAGGTGTGACAGTCAAGATGGTTCAAAAACTTCTCTCCTTTCTAACTTGGCTCAGGATATTTAGCATGCACTACTTCTACAGATGCACTATTGTGAACGTACTGACTGGGTGCGTAATGGCCTGATACGGCAACTCTGCCCAGGACCATCAGAAACTGCAGAAGATTGTGTTCACAGCCCAGACTATAACGGACTCCAATCACCCAATCATTGGCTCTATTTACACGGCTCATTGCCGCAGAAAGGCTGCCAACATCTCTCCAAGATTACTGAGGGAAGGGAGAGAGGAAATAACTTGGGCGATAACAGATATCTTTGTAACATCCTTGAACACAACTGAGGTACCAGAGGACTGGAACGTTTCTAATTCCCTTGTTTAAGAAGGGTAGCATGAATAATCCAGCTAATAATAGACCAGTGAGCCTGACGTCTGGGGTAGGGAAGCTGCGAGAGAAGATACTGAGGGATAGGATCTATTCTCATTTGAATGAAAATGGTCTTACCAGTGAGAGGCAACATGGTTTATTGTGGTGAAGGTATTGTCTTACCAACTTAATAGAATTATTTGAGGAAGTGACAAAGTAAATTGATGAGGGAGGGACTGTAGATGTCATGTACATGGACTTCAGGAAGACATTTACTAGGATTTCCCATTGTCGGGTTATGGGGAAAGTGAAGTCACATGGTGCCCAGGGTGTGCTAGCTACATAGAAAAAGAACTGGCTTGGCAACAGGAGACAGAGCGTAGTAGGGGAAGGGAGTTTCTCAAAATGGGTAACTGTGACCAGTGTTGCTCCATTTAAGATGATTTGGGAAATATTCATGAATGGGCTGGGAGCATAGGGATACAGACCTTCAGAAAATAGAAGACAGGATTAGATAGAGGATTTGGATCGGCTCAGGCTTGGACCGCTGAATGGCCTGTTCCTGTACGGAAATGTTCTTTGTTCTAACATTACCAAAGACTCATCATATGTCTGTAAATATTTCCCACAACCTCTTCCATCAGGATGAAAGATACAGACACTTGAACACACAGAGAAGCAAGTTCAGGAACAGCTTCTTCCTAGCTGTTATTAGACCGATGTATGGACTCTCTAATCTCAGATAATGCTGACTTTGTTCATATTGACCTCGCCTAGCGCACACTCTGTGCAGGGTAACCTATATGCCTCTCAAACATGTTTTACAGCCATCGTTCAGTACATCCATGCTTACCTTGATCCATGATCTGCCTGGATATCTTGGCGCAGGACAAAATAAATCCTCACCTCCCTAACCCCATTTTCCTCCACTGCTCACGCCCAGATCTTTCTGGTCCTCACCCCCAGGTCCTCCCAATCCCCCATCTCCCCTTGACCCTATCCCCAGCTCCCTGTGACCTTTGTCTCTCACTGTTTCTCTCATACTGACTATTTCCCTGTGTTTTCGTTTTCCCTGTCTTCTGTTCCTTTCCCTGACAAGGTATTATCATAGCTATATACATCCCTTCATCTCGATCCTGTTCATTTAACTTTCTTGTCTAATTCCCAACTTCCGAAAATCAAATTATCTCTCTCTTTTCCTCTCTTACCCAATCCCTTTGTTCTCTCTCTGTTTCCGTCCCTATTTTCACCTTCTAACTCCAGTTGCCAGATTTGCAATTTAAGTTTCTTTCTAACCCTACTGCAGTTGCCTGTTTCTCTGACACACCAAAGTGCTTGACCGTCTCCGTTACAATGTCAGCTTCCCTTTTGTCCCTGGTTAGACCCAATTCCAACCTATTTGCTAATTATAAAAATATTCCTTGCTCTGACTTTGTAAACTTCCTTGGCAAATTTGGGAACCTCTTTAGTAATGTTAAAATAAAACAATTCTTTCACTTTTACTTTAACCAACCACAAGTTAACAAAATTAAATGAATTTTCCTAACGGTTTTATGTGAAGATCCAGGTCACTAATTGCAATGTGTTGGAATCTGCTGGGACCTTTTGTACCACAAATCTGTTCAAGTCAGTCCAAGTCCCCAGCAAGGCCCCAAACTGTTATGACATCAATGTCAAACCCCTCTGTTAATTAAAACAACAAACCCAGAAAAGCTCGACTCGCATCATAATCTGTTAAAAGGTGGGTGACAGAGAACTCCTAAATTCCACTAATTAACGAAAAATAATAATTTATATGTATGCAAGTTAGCTCACTGAGCATGAATATTTGTTTTCAGATGTTTCGTCACCATGATTAGGTGACATCATCAGTGAGAGTTTCCACTGAAGCGCTGGTGGTTTGTCCTGTCTCTCTATTTATGGGTTTTCCTTCCCGAAGGTGGGTGATGTCATTTCCGGTTGTTTATTAGAAGAGAAGGTAGATAGGATCCAAATTGATGCATTTATTGATGGACTTCTGGTTAGAATGCCATTCCTCTGAGAAGGTCCTTGCGTATCTTCGTATGTGTGTGTGTTGTTCCAGTCAAAGTGATGTCCTTCTCTGTCTGTATTATGGAATATAGTGATAATGGGTCATGTATTTTGGTGGCCAGTTGGTGTTCATGTATCCTGGTAACATGACAACAGGACCATTACAATGGCAGAAAAATGATTTTGTATACATTGTTTAATCAATATTTGTGTGAGTGTGTGCAGATATTTTTCATATGTGCACAACACATTCTAAATGAACAACGGAGACACAGTTATTGAAAAATGATGCACATGATGTATAAAATTTATAAAACATTATTTGATGCTCATGTAATGTGACATGTTCCCCTTCTCGCAGTGTTCCATCCTTTTCTGGAATTCTCTACTCTAACTTCACATTCTTATCAGGTTGTGTGTTGTACATTCTTTCTTCTGGTGTCCCAACATATTTCCGTTAATCCCCTTTCTACTGGGACTTCAATATATTGGCCTGCTGGGCACTTTCCAAAGCTAGTGTCTGTCATATCATTGGAGAGAAAAATTCTGGCATCAGACCCACCATTTGAACATATTACTCTGTTATAAATGCGCTGTAGAAAGTACCACAGCACACAGGAATTGCCAAAACATTGAGGGATGTGCATCTATTTCTTTCAATAAGCTAGTTTACTCATTTTTCACATGTCCCCATCTATAGCCTCTCTCTTGCTCTCTCTCTGTATCTAGTCAAAAAAATTGCCAATTATTCTTTATGTCCCATCTCTCAAAACACCTTATTTCGATTTATATCTATTGCTCTCTTCTTGATGTAATGTGATTATAATTGAGCAATACCACTACAAAGATATGAGGGAGAAGCTGGCTAAAGTTAATTGGAAGGGGAGCCAAGCAGGGAAGACCACGGAGCTACAATGGCAGGAATTTATGTTGGATAATTCGGAGGATATCAGAAATTCTCCCAAAAAAGATGAATCATATTCATGGGAGGACAAGGCAACCATGAGTGATAAGGCATCGAAGCAAAAGAGGAAACATACAATGTGGTGAAGATGATTGGGAATCTAGTGAATTCATTGGCTCTGAAACTACATAAGGCTGGCATCATTGACACTGCAGAGTTCTTATTCATTGTCAGGGAGAGAGACAGAGGGAAACACATTCAACTTAAACCCAGAAGATGGGATTACTCAAGGGAAAAGATTCAGGTGAATTTAACAATTGAATTAAAGTCAGTTAAATGTTCTTACGGAATGTGTCAGATTGGAAACATGGCCTCAGCAGAATGAGAATATGAAAATGCAAGTATTTCCACATCAGAAACCAGAGTAGGTCACTGAGTACAGGGCTGATGGGTGAATGAGTCTCAATGTGAACTAGGGGACAGAGAGCAGAATTGCATTTCAGATATTGCAGCTCAAAACTGCATATCCATGTAGTGCTGGAGACCACAGCAGCACGAGAAGTAGAATACCAATCAAGCACCACCTTTTATATTTTACCCAGGGATAATCTCCTCAGTCTGCCATTACAATCAACACGATCTATATATCAGTAATGACTGTGGGTGAACATGTCAGGGTCAGAACCACGTGAACCTAAACCTGCTTTTCGCATCAGAGAGAGGCAGGAGCTGGGCGGAAGTGAAGTCGGAACGCCAAGCCGGTCGGGAAGGTAAGTGATTGCTATTTAAGTGGAAGTGATTACGCCACAGTTGAAGAGGGTGAAGACATGACTGCCAAGCTGGTTCAGTGTGCTACGTTCTTGATGTGGGAGGTCAACGACTCTGGTGTGTCTGGCTTGTATAAGTGTGGAAAGTGTGTGCACGTTCAGCTACTGACAGAGCATATTGCAGCACTGATGAAAGAACTCGAGGACCTTAGGCTCATCCGAGAGAACGAGATCCTTCTGGACAAGACCTTCAGCGAGGTTATTACGCTAATCGTACCAGAAGAGAGCAGAGGAGAGCAGACAATGAGTAAGGCAGAGAGGAGACGGGTGCAAGAGACCCCGGGGGAAGTACCTGTCAGGAACAAGTTGAAACTTTTGGAAACAGTAGAGACAGATGACACTGCCAGTCCACGAGGCGGCCAGGTCTGTCAATCAAAAGTTGGCATGGAGGCAGAGCAGAAGAGTCACACAGAGCCGTGGTAATAGGGGACTCCATAGTGAGAGGAACTGACCGGGGTTTTTGTGGCAGCAGACGGGAGTTAAGAATGGTGTGTTGCCTTCATGGTGCCAGGGTTAAAGACATCACAAACAGAGTGCAGGAAATCCTCCAGGGCGAAGGTGAAGAGCCAGAGGTGGTGGTATATGTCGGCACAAATGATGTCGGGATGAAGAGGAGGAACATACTACAGCGGGACTTCGGAGAACAAGGAAGAAGGCTGAAAAGCAGGACGTCCAAGGTAGTTATCTCCGGTTTGCTTCCTGTTCCTAGGGCTGGGGAGGCCAGAAACAGGGAGATAATGGACTTGAACGTGTGGCTGGGGAACTGCTGCAGGAAGCAAGGATTTAAATTCTTGGATCACTGGGGTATATTTTGCGGGAAGGATAAATTCTACAAGAGAGACGATTTGCACCATCATAGGTTATGGACCAGCATTCTGGCTGGCAGGTCTGCTATTGCAACTCAACTATGTTTAAACTAAGAAGCGGGGGTTGGGGGGTGGTGTGGGGAAGGGACAAACTGGATGTTTAAGAAGGAAATTGGAGGGAAAGTTAGAACAAGGGAAGTCAAGAAAGCCAACTGTATCAATGAGGCAGGAAACTCAGAAAGAGATCATGCTGTAAGGTTGAGTGAAATAGGAGTTGATGGGAAGGGTCAGGGCAATAACAAATTAAAAATACCATATATGAATGTATGAAGCATTAGAAATAAGATGGATGAGCTTGAGGCTCTTTTGGAAATTTACAGATACGGTATTGTGGGGATAACTGAGACGTGGCTTCAAGTGGACAGGGCTTGGGAAATTAATACTCAAGGCTACACGTGCTATTGTCAGGTCAGAATGACGGGCAGAGGGGGTGGGGTGGCCATGTTGGTAAGGGATGATATGCAGTCCCTTGCATGGGGGGACGTAGAATGAGGGGATGTAGAGTCAGTGTGGATTGAGCTCAGAAATACTAAGGGGAAAAATACCCTCTTGCGAGTTATCTCCACGCCCCTAAACAGGAGTCTGGATGTCCGAAGTAGGTTAAATCAGGAGCTGAAATTGGCCTGTCGCAAATATGTTGCTAGATAAGTTATGGGGGATATCAACATGCAGGGAGACTGGGAGAATCAGGATGGTATTGCACCGCAAGAAAGAGACTTTATGGAGTGCCTCAGAGATGGATTATTAGAACAGCTGGTGCTGGAGCCGACCTGGAAGAAGGCAATTCTGGATCTGGTATTGTGTAACGAACCAGAATTGGTCAGGGACCTCGAAGTGAAGGAGCCATTGGGAAGTAGTGACCATAATACAATCTGCAATTTGAGAGGGAGAGGGAGAGGGTACAGTCGGAAGTGATAATTTTTCAGTTTAATAAAGGGACCTATTGAGCTATGAGGGAGGAGCAGGCCAATGTTCAATGGTGCAATACCTTAGCAGGGATGACAGTGGAGGAACAATGGCGGATATTTCTGCGCATAATGCAGAAGTTGCAGGATCAGTTCATTCCAAAAAGGAAGAATGATCCTAGGAGGAGGCTTGGGTGGCTGTGGCTGACGAGTGAAGTTAAGAATCATATAAAGGTAAAAGAGAAAAAGTATAACATAGCAAAGATAAATGGGAAAACGGGGGACTGGAAAGAACAACAGAGGATTACCAAGAAGGAAATACGCAGAGAAAAAAAATAGGAAATAATTTAAGATGGATAATCATATAAAGGAGGATAGTAAAAGTTTTTTTTAGGTATGTGAAAGGCAAAAAAATGGTTAAGTCTAAAATTGGGCCCTTGAAGACAGAAAGAGGGGAAATATTACGGGGAACAAAGAAATGGCAGAATAATTGAATTGGTACTTCAGATCTGTGTTCACTGGGGAAGACACAAGCAATCTCCCTGAGGGAACAGTGGCTGAAGAACCTGAACTGAAGGGAATTTATATTTGCCAGGAATTGGTGTTGGATAGACTGTTAGGTTGGAAGGTTGATAAGTCCCCTGGGCCTGATGGTTTACATCCCAGGGTACTGAAGGAGATGGCTCGAGAAATCGTGGATGCGTTGGTGATTATTTTCCAGAGATCGATAGATTTGGGGTCAATTCCTGTGGATTGGAGGGTGGCTAAGGTTGTGCCACTTTTTAATAAAGGTGGGAGAGAGAAAGCAGGAAATTATAGACCAGTTAGCCTGACCTCAGTCGTGGGAAAGATGTTGGAGTCTACTATAAAGGATGAAATTACGACACATCTGGATAGTAGTAACAGGATAAGGGGAGTCAGCATGGATTTATGAAGGGGAAATCATGCTTGACTAATCTTCTGGAATTTTTTGAGGATGTAACTCTGAAGATGGACGAGGGAGATCCAGTAGATGTAGTGTACCTGGACTATAAGAAAGCTTTTGATAAAGTCCCGCATAGGAGATTAGTGAGCATACTTAGGGCGCATAGTATTGGGGGCAAAGTATTAACTTGGATTGAAAGTTGGTTGGCTGATAGGAAACAAAGAGTAGTGATAAACGGCTCCATTTCAGAATGTCAGGCAGTGACCAGTGGGGTCCCACGGGGATCAGAACTGGGACCGCAGCTTTTTACAATATATGTTAATGATATAGAAGATGGTATTAGCAATAACATTAGCAAATTTGTAGATGATACTCAGCTGGGTGGCAGGGTGAAATGTGATGAGGATATCAGGAGATTATAGGGTGACCTGGACAAGTTACGTGAGTGGTCAGATGCATGGCAGATGCAGTTTAATGTGAATAAATGTATGGTTATCCACTTTGGTGGCAAGAACAGGAAGGCAGATTACTATCTCACTGGAATCAATTTAGGCAGTACAGAAAGATCTGGGTGTTCTTGTACACCAGTCAATGAAGGTCAGCATGCAGGTTCAGCAGGTAGTGAAGAAGGCGAATAGCATGCTGGCCTTCATGTCAAGAGGGATTGAGTATGGAAGCAAAGAAGTTCTTCTGCAGCTGTACAGGGTCTTGGTGAGACCACACCTGGAGTACTGTGTGCAATTCTGGTCTTCAAATTTGGGAAAAGACATTCTGGCTATTGAGGGAGTGCAGCGTAGGTTGACGAGGTCAATTCCTGAGATGGCGGGTTACCTTACACTGAAAAACTTGAGCGACTGCACTTGTATACCCTTGAGTTTAGAAGACTGAGAGGGGATTTGATGGAGACATATAAGATTATTAAAGAATTGGACACTCTCGAGGCAGGAAACATATTTCTGCTGATGGGTGAGTGCTTTAGCAGAGGACACAGCTTAAAAATATGGGGTAGACCATTTATGACAGAGATGAGGAGAAACTTCTTCACCCAGACAGTAGTGGCTGTGTGGAATGCTCTGCCTCAGAGGGCAGTGGAGGCCCAATCTTTGGATTCATTTAAGAAAGAGTTGGAGAGAGCTCTCAACGATTATGGAATCAAGGATTATTGAGATAAGGCAGGAACAGGATATTGATTAAGGATGATCAGCCATGATCATATTGAATGGTAGTGCAGGCTCGAAGGGCGGAATAGCCTACACCCGCACCTATTGTCTATTGTCTATTTATGCTAACCCATTAATGTTACCGCACTTGAGCAACCGATCTGATCAAAGCTCCGCAGTCCTGCCACATTCAGTCATAAATGGTGATGGATGATTAAACAAATACTGTAGGAAAGGGATCCACAAACATCCCCTTCCTAGATAATGGAACAGACCTTCATATCAGTGTAAAAGACAAGGATGTAGTATCTGCGCCATCCTCAGCCAGAAGTGTTGAGTCGATGATCCACCTCTCGCCATGATGCCCACAGAACCACAGTTGCCAGTCTTTAATCAATCTGATTCGCTGAACATGACATGAAGAAACAGCCAATGGGACCTGACCCCATTCCTGCAATCAGATTGAAGACTTGTGCTGCACAACAAGCCGTGTCCTTGGGGAAGCTGCTTCATTCCAGCTCCATCTCTGACATCTCCCTGGCAATGTGGAATATTACACAGCTATGTCCGGTCCCCTAAGAGGGGAATAATTACAATCTGACCGATTACCATTCCCTCGGGACAGTCACGATAGTCATGTTGGTGGGAGTTCTTTTTGACAGAGCTGTCAAGCAGCACAGAAATAACTAGCTCAGTGTTGTCTCTGATATGTCCCCATGTAGAGATGGAGCTGTTGTGGAAATGTCATTGGATTACTAATCCAGATCAGGCTAATGGTCTGGCAGCGGGTGGATGTTTAAAATAATTAATAAAATATTAAGATGCAAAATCTGTTGTCAGTAATATGACCTTGAAACCAGTATCGATTGCAAACACGAATTTGCTTCCCCAATGGACTTTCAGGAAGTGAATCTCCCGTGCTTTCCTGGTCTGTCCTAAACATGACTCCACACACAGATATATGATAAACGTTTCAATGGTCTCTGAGTCGGCCAAGCAAAATAATCTATTGTTTCAAACTGCTCCGAGGTCTTTAAGGATAAAACCAGACAGAACACCCGGCACCAGCCTCGGTATCGGAAAAAGGAACGGTAAACACAATCCTGTCGATATTGCAGACACGTTCTTTCTAACATCTGAGAGTTTGTGACAACTTTCCCACAGACTACACAGAAACACCGGTAAAGGAGGAGGTTGCAAAACACATTGAGCCTACCCCATTCTAGGTCATGTTCAAACATCTCCTCAATGCACTTATCCCACACTATGAATATACCCATTAATGTGAGTAACCTTGGAGAGCTATAAAATAGGAAATGCAGTACTCCCTTTGGTCCATCAAGTTTGCTACCCAATTCAGCCTAACGATGGCTGGCCGTTTATTTCCACACCGTACTCCTGCTCTCCCACCATCCCTTTACTGTCTCTAAATCCTTATTTATATGCAGTGTCTTGGCTACCAGGTGTGAGCGAATTCCCCAGGGTCACCAGTGTCTGAGTGCAGACATTTATTCTCATCTCAATGCAGAGTGTCCTGCCTGTATCTAATACTTTGGCCCCTTGTTTTAGACATACCAGCCAGGGGAATTATCATTCCTGCTTCCAATCTGTCTCACCCTGTCCGAGTGTTATATATGTTACTGAGATCTCCACTCATTTTCCTAAAGCCCATGGAATACAGGCCCAGTTGCCCCAAACTCTGCTCCCACAACAAGCCTGTCATCCCAGAGATCAGTCTGGCCATCCTTCACTGCATTCCCTCAATGTCAGATTTGTCCTTTATTAGGTAAGGAGACCAAAACTGCACGCAATACTGCACAATGTTCGAGATGGGGTCCCAACAAGGCCCTGTACAGCTACAGTAAGAGATCCTTTTTGCTGGACTCAAATCCACCTGAAATGAAGGTCAATGCACCAGTTACCTTCCTAACTACTTTCTGTTCCTGCAATATTATTTTCAGTGACTGGTGTACAGGGAGATTCGGATCATTTTCCATATTACAACTCCCCCCTTGGAGGGTCTGTGTACACTGGTCAACTGACCTCTGGGTTGAGACCTCACTGTGCAGCAGGGACCTTGGAGGGCTGCTCAGAAGGAAACAGCAAAAAGGAATATACTTCGCTTTGTAGATCAACATGGTTCAAACATAGGCTGCCAATCGCTTGTTCCCAGCAAAGGGCACACCGTCACCTCTACCCACCTTACTCTCCATCTGCAACGTATTTGCCCATTCACTCCACTTGTCTCAGTCACCTTGGAGCTTTTCTTACAACCTCCTCGCCCTCTCACAATCCCACATCCTTTAGTGCTGTTAGCAGGCTGGGATTTCATACCCGCAACCAAATGTTTAATACGTATTGTGAACAGTGGGGCCCGAGCACCGATCCCTGCGATACCTCAGTAACCTTCCTGTGTTCATTTTATTTTTCTGATTTATTTATTTCGTGAATCTGGGTGTCACTGGCTGGGCTGGCATTTATTGCCCGTCCCTAGTCGCCCTTGAGCAGGTGGTGATGATCTGCCTTGTTGGGTTGCTGCAGTCCACCTATCCCACAATGCCATTTGGGAGGGAATCCCAGGATTCTGACCCAGTTGCAGTGAAGGGAAGGTAATATATTTCCAAATCAGGATGGTGAATGGCTTGGAGGGGAACTTGAAGATGGTGGTGTTCCCATACATCTGCTGCCCTTGTCCTTTTGGATAGACGTGGTCGTGAGTTGAGAAGAGGGTGTCTGAGGATCTTTGGTGGACCATTTCAGCGCAGATTGTAAAACACTGCTGCTGCTGAGAGTTGATGGTGGAGTATTGTGGATGGAACGACACTCAAACTGGTTGTTATGCCCAGAATGGTATCAAGCTTCTTGAGTGTTGTTGGGTCTGCAATCATCCAGGAAAATAGGGAGTACTCTATCACACTTCTGACTTATGCATTGTAGATAATGGACAGGCTTTTGGAAGTCAGGATGTGAGTTACTCGCCGCAGTATTCCTAGCTTCTCACCTGCTCTTGTCGTTATTGTGTTTATTTGGGCGAGTCTAGTGAGTTTCTGAGCAATGATTATCCCCCAGGATTTTGATACTGGGGGATTCAGTGATGGTAGCACCATTGAATGCCAAGGGGCAGGTTAGATTGTATTTTAGTGGTGATGGTCACCGTCTGGCATTTGTGAGGCCTGAATATTACTTACCACTTGTCAGCCTGGATACTGTCCAAACCTTGTCTCATTTGGACATGGATTACTTCAGTTCTGAGAAGCCACAAATGTTGCTGAACATTGTGATATCATTGGCGAACGTCCCCACTTCTGACATTATAATAGAGGCAAGCCATTGATGAAGGAGACCTGAAGATGCTTCGGCCTAAGCCGCTGCTCTAGTGATTCCTACAGACTTGTCCTGGAGCTGAGTTGACTGACCTTCATCAGCCATGACCATCTTCCTATGTGTCAGGTACGATTCTAACGAGCGGGGAGTTTAACCCGGATACCCATTGATTCCAGTTTTGCTAAGGTCACTTGATGCCACACTTGGTCGAAGGCAGCTTTGATTTAAAGCCCTGTCACTCTCACCCCACCTCTGGAATTCAGCGCTTTTGTCCATGTTTGAGGGAATGAGGTCAGAAGCTGAGCGGCTCTGGTAGAGTCCAAACTGGCGTCATTGACCAGGGTGCTGCTTAAAAGCACAAACACCTTCCATGATAGACAGTAGACTGATGGGTTGGTAATTGGCCTGATTGGATTTTTTCTGCTCTTTATGTATAGCAGATACTTGGGTACTTTTCCATACAATCGGGTAAATGTCGTTGTTGTAACTGTATGGGAACTGCTTGGCTAGGGAAGTGGCAAGTTCTATAGCACATGTTTTCAGTGCTATTGCCAGAATGTAGTCAGGGTATGTACCCTTTGAAGTATCCAGTGTCTACAACCGTTTCTGGATATTGCATGGATTAAATGGAATTGCTGATGACTGGTAACTGAATTACTGAGGACCACTGAAGGAGGCCAAGATGGATCATGCGCTCAGCATTTCTTACTGAAGATTGTTGAGTATGCATCAACCTTATCTTTTGCAATGATGAGCTAGGATATTGCACCATTAATGATGGAGATATTTGTGGAATCTCCTTCTCCAATGACTTGTTTAATTGTCCCTATCATTTCTCCACGAGATGTGGAAGAACTGCAGAACTGAGATCTGATCCGTTGCTTTTGGGATCACATAGCTCTGTCTCTTACATACTGATTATGCTGCTTGGCCCACATGTTGTCCTGTTTGGTGGTTTCGTCAGGCTGTCACCTCATTTTCAGGAATGGCTGGTGCTGCTCCTGCACACTCCATTGAATCAGAGTCTATTCTCTGGCTTGATAGTAATTGTTGCAAGGGGGATCTGCCAGGCCATGAGATTGTGCGGGAGTCCAATTCTGCTGCTATTGATGACTCACAACACCATATGAAAACCCAGGATTGAACTGCTAGATCTGTTCGAAATTTGTCCCATTTAGTGCAGTGATGGTGCCACCCAATGTGATGGAAGCTATTCTCAATGTGAAGGTGTGACTTTGTCTCCATAGTGACTATGCGATGGTCACTCTTACAGATACTGTCATGGAGAGATACTTCTGCAACTGGCAGATTAGGACGAATGAAATCAAATATGTCTCGTTAGTTCCTTCACCAACTGCGGCAGACCCAGTCTAGCAGTTATGTTCTGTAGAACCCGACCAGTTCGATCTGTAATGCTGCAGCTGAGCAACACTTGGTGGTGGACATTGAAATCCCCCACCCAGAGTACAACTTTGTGTCCTTGCCACGCTCAGGGCTTCCTCCAAGTGTTGGTCAGCATGGAGGAGTACTGATTCATCAGTTAAGAGAGACTGGTACATGGTACTCAGCAGGAGGTTTTCTTTCCCATGTGTAAACTAACGCCACGAGACTTCATGGGATACAGAGTCACTGTTGAGGACTCCCAGAGCAATTCCCTTCCAATTGTATCCCACTCCGCCATCACTTCTGTTGTATCTGTTACTAATTCTAATCACTACTAATAATTACTAATTCAAAGTTTGTGAGAAGATTTATAGCTCGGGTGCCTGTTGTTGTGGTTCTGTTCGCCGAGCTGGGAATTTGTGTTGCAGATGTTTCATCCCCTTTCTAGTTGACATCGTCAGTGCTTGGGAGCCTCCTGTGAAGCGCTTCTGTGATGTTTCCTCCGGCATTTGTAGTGGTTTGTCTCTGCCGCTTCCGGTTGTCAGTTCCAGCTGTCCGCTGCAGTGGCTGGTATATTGGGTCCAGGTCGATGTGCTCAATGATTGTGTCTGTGGATGAGTGCCATGCCTCTAGGAATTCCCTGGCTGTTCTCTGTCTGTTCTGCTGGTGAGACAGGAGATATCCGGGAAGGTGATGGGTTGTCTGGGATATAGTCATACTCACAGAATCATATCTTACAGACAATGTCAGGCTGTGGTTTGACGAGCCTACTTATTTCTATTTACTGTTTCCTGCCAGCTGTCCCATTCTGGAAACATGGTCATATATTCGCCCCAATTTACTCAGATTTTATTTTGCAAACTAGCTTTACCAAAACTTTCCTGAAAATCCAAGGACTTGTCTCCCAGAACGTTTCTCAAACATAATCCCCAGTTCATAAATCCGTGTTACCGTTGTCTGTGACCATTATTTTCAGTCCCAATAATTTCTCCTAAATCTTTTATTTACTATGTTCTATGCTTCATGTACTCGAACCTTTTTTCCACACCCGACTTGGTTTTCCTCGTATTGTTTGAAAGTTCTGTGAAGACAGACCTGAAGTAGCTGTTTCATTGCTCTGCCATTTCCGTTCCCCATTCTCCATTCTCTGGTTTCAGATTGTAAGGAAGCTGCACTTGTTTTCTCATACTTCTCACATTGACATGTTTTGACGAGCTATTACAGTTCACTCTTATAAACTTTGTGAATATACTCTTCAGAAACCCATCAATTCCTGCCTTTTGCTCCTCAATAATTTACCTTCCACACCATATACTCACAGGAGCATAGACCAACAGAAATACAGCACAACCTATATTAGTCCCACTTTGAAACAACAGGCCCATAGCAGGGAATGTTATGACACTTCCAAGTGCTCGTCCAAGTACTTTTTGATGGTTATGAGGCTACCTGTGATACCTCCGCTCTCAGGAAGTGAATTCCAGACCCTAACAGCTTCTGGGCGAAGAACAAACCTCAAATTCTCTCTAATTCTCAAACCCTTCACTTTAAAAGTGTTCTCGCTTGTTCTCAACTCTCTGACTAAAAGGAACAGCTGCTGTTTATCCACCCATGTCCATGCTTCTCATAATCTTTGCCTTCTGAATCACATCCCCCTCAGCCTTCTCTGCTCCAATGTAAACAACCCGAGCTTATCCAGTTTCTCTCCATAGCGATATGCTCCACCCCAGGGAACATCCTGGTGAATCTCCTCTGCATACCATCCAGTACAACCATACCCTTCCTTTTAAGTGGCTTCCAGAGCTACATACAGTACTCCATCTTGACCTAACCAATGCTGTGTATAGTTCTTATAATCTACACCCCGATTGATTAACGCTACACCCAAGGTCCAGTTCTTAGCTAGTCCATTACCCTGCTCAGTCCCATTCAGTGATGTGTGGAGAAGAACGAACTGAGCTTCCCAATGTGCTGCCATTCATTGATTACTCCCCTGTCTGGTTCCTTCTTCCACTGTGCATCACCTCATATTTATCAGGGTTACGTTCCATCTGCCATTGATCTGACCATCTGACCATTCCATCTGTATCTTTCTGTAACATAAGACCTTTCTCCTCATTGCCAATCAACCAGGCAAACACAAACTTGCTTATCACAATCCCCACCCTTTCACCCAACCCCTTCATTCACATCTGCACCATTTATGAAAACCGCAAATAATAAGGGACACAGCACTTATCCCTGTGGTACACCAGGGGACATTGGTCTCCAGTCACACAAACAACATTATCCCACCACCCTCTGACCCCTGACACTAAGAAGCTTTTCGTTGTAACTTGTCACGTTATCCTTGATTCCATGAGATTTTACTTTATTTTAAAGTTTCCCACATGGGGCTTTGTCAAAGGCCTTGCTGCAATACTAAATAAGTGACCTCCTCAAACTAATTCGATCAAATTCATTAGATTTGACTTCCTTCTGATAAAATCATGATGATTATCCCTGATCCGATCTTGCTACTCTGATTGGAGTTCAATTTTATCCTTCCGTGTTTTCTCCATTAGTTTCCTTAACTGTGAATTAATACTCGTTCAACTATACTTCCCTGGTCTATCTCTACCAACCATACTGTGAAGTTATAAATCAGACAACACCAGGTTATAATCCAACTTGTTTAACTGGAAGCACACTAGCTTTCGGAGCGTCGCTCCTTCATCAGGTGATTGTGGAGGACACAATTGTAAGGCACAGAATTTATAGCAAAAATTTACAGTGTGATGTAACTGAAATTATACATTGAAAATTACCTTGACCATGTATTGAGTCTTTCATCTGTTCGAATACCATGATAGTTTCACTTCTTTCGTGTGCAAATCGAAAACAACTTTTTGTAAAAAAAAGTTGCTTCCTCAGGTTAAATGTAACAATTGGTGTTAGCTAGACAATATGCCGAAGGTGTTAGCGCTCTGTCTATGCCATGATGTTTAGATGATTCTAATCTAAAAAGTGAGATAACAGAGTTTTACATTAATTCATGCAGTTTTTGAGCAAAGTATAATGTACTCTGCAATTACAAATTCACCCCACAAAATATAGGTGTGCTTGTGGATCTTTGTGTCAGTCTGTTTGTGTATCTGTCTGGGTTGGAGGTTGTGAGTGTGAGAGAGAGTGTATATGTGTGTAGTGAGTGTAGAGTGCCTTAAGTCTGTGAGGGGTGTAGGTGTGAGTGTGGGAGAGTGTGCGTGTGTGTGTGTGTGTGTGTGTGCTTGTGTGTGTGTGTGTCTGGGCTGGGGGGTTGTGTGTGTCTGTGAAAGAGAGGGTGTATGTGTGCGCATGAGTGTAGATTGGCCTATGTCTCTAGAGGATGCATGAGTGAGTGTGGGAGGGTGTGTGTCTGTAAGAGAGAGTGTGTGTGTGTGTGTGTGCCTTCCGTGTGTATATATGTGTATAGGAGTGGCTCTGTGTTTGTGTAGTGTGTGTGTGTAGATGTGTCTGTGTGTAGATGTGTATATAGTGCAATGGTCGTCACCTATAGTGTGACATGAACCTAAGGTGCCGGTTGAGGCCCTCGTTATGGATATGGAACTTAACTATCAGCCTCTGCTCGGCCACTTTTCCATGTTGCCTGTCCCGAAGTTCAGCTTGGAGGATGGTCACCTGAAGGTCCGAGGTCAAATGCCCTGGACCACTGAAGTGTTCCCCAACTGCGAGGCAACACTCCTGTCTGTTGATTGTTGTGCGGTGCCAATTCATCCATTTCCGTGGCCTTTGTTCGGTTTCCCCAATATACCATGATTCAGGGCATACTTGCCTGCTACGTATATGATACACAACGTTGGCTGAGTCACATGAGAACCTGCCACGTACATAGTGGGAGGTATCCCCATGTGTAATGGTGGTATCCATCTCCGCACTCTGACACATCTTGCAGCGCCTACCTTGACAGGGTTGTATGGAGTTGTCCTGAGAGACGGGCAATGTGCTCTGAACAATGATCTGTTTGAGGTTTGGCGGTTGTTTAAATGCAAGCAGTGGAGGTGTGGGGAAGGTCTTGTCGGGGTGCTCATACTCATTGATATTGAGTTGCAGGTCACCAAGTACATGGTGCAGTTTTTCAGCTCCTGGGAAGTACTGAACAACGAAGGGTACCCTGTCGGTTGCAGCACGTGTATATCTCCTAAGGAAGTCATTGTGGTACCTTGCTGGGGCAACCGACAGGTACCCTTCGTTGTTCGGCACTTCCCAGGAGCTGAAAAACTATGTCATGTTCTTCGTGACCTGCAACACGTTATCAATGAGGTTGATCACCTCGCCAAGACCTTCCCCACACCTCCACTACTTCCCTTTAAACAACTGCCAAACCTCAAACAGATCATTGTTCGTAGCAAGCTGCCCAGCTCTGAGGACAACTTCATACAACCCTGTCATGGTAGGCGCTGCAAGACGTGTCAGAGTGTGGACATGGTTATCACCATTACATGTGAGGACACCTCCCACTATGTACGCGGCAGGTACTCATGTGACTCAGCCAACATTGTCCATCTTATACGTTGCAAGCACGGGCGCCCGGAGGCATGGTACATTGGGGAAACCGAGCAAAGGCTACAGCAAAGGATGAATGGGCACCACACAACAATCAACAGAGAGAAGTGTTGTCTCCCAGTTGGGGACACTTCTGTGGTATAGGACATTCGACCTCGGACCTTCGGGTGACCATCCTCCAAGGCAGACTTCGGGACAGGCAAAAGCGAGAAGTGGCCAAACAGGGGCTGATAGCTAAGAGCAGTACCCATAGGGAGGGCCTCAACAGGGCCCTTGGGTTCATGTCATACTACAGGTGACCACCATTGCACTATATACACGCACAGACACACCTACACAAACACACAAACACACAGAGTCACTCCTGTACACACACATACACATGGACACATATATGCACAGACACGCACACTGACACTCGCACACAACCTAACAGACACACACACTCCCATACTCACAAATGGATGCTTTCAGAGACTTAGACCACTCTACACTCATGCAGTCACATATACCCTCTCTCTCACAGACACTCGCAAACCCCCACGCCAGACACACACACACACACTCCCACACTCACATATGCACCCCCTCACAGACTTAAAACACCCTACATCACTACACACACATATACACTCCCTCTCACACTCACAACCCAACCAAGACAAAAACACCACACACGGACAGACAAAGACCCACATGCGCACAAATATTTTGTGGGGTGAATTTGTACTTGCAGTGTTACATTGTACTTTGCTCAAAAACTGCAGGAATACAGTAAAACTCTGTTATTTGACTATTTAGATTAGAATCGATCTAAAAGCATGGCATAGACAGAGAACACAGGGCGCTAACACCTTCGACATGTTGTGTAACTAACCCAATTGTTACAGTTAACCTGAGAATGCAAATTTTAAAATATGGTTTTTTGATTTACACACGGAAGAAGCGAAACTATTATGGTATTCGAATAGATGAAAGACTCAACAGACAATCAAGGTAATTTTCAATGTGTAGCTTCAGTTACATCATACTGTAATTTTTTGCTATAAATTCTGTGCCTTACAATTTTGTCCTCCACAATCACCTGATGAAGGAGTGGCGCTCCTAAAGCTAATGTGCTTCCAATTAAACCTGTTGGACTATAACCTGGTGTTGTGTGATTTTTAACTTTGGACACCCCAGTCCAACACCAGCATTTCCAAATCATGATTACTGTAAAGTGGGATCGTATTAATCGTTCTCCAGCACTCTGGCACCTCCCCATTGGTCAGATTCTAAATAAAATTAATGTTAGATATCATCTCGCCACGTTATTCATGCTCTTCTCAAGCATTATTGTGAGATTTTCTCTAGATCTCCCGTTATGCATGTGGAGTAGAGAAGGACAATGATTTTAAACAATGCTGTGTATTATCCTAGAGAGCTGAGACTGCTATAAACTGGATGGGAACCTTTCAGCAGCCTGGTAATGTTTTTGCTGCCTCTGTACAGGATCTTAGTGAGATCACATTGGAGTAGTGTGTAAAGAATTTTTCTACTCAATGAAGAAAGTGTATTGTTATATTGGAAGGAGCTCAGAGATAGTTTCCTCAACTGATTCCTGCAAAAATGGTGTCTTAGGATGGAGAGTTATCAGGAAAGTGGAACAGAGGCCGCGATAACATCAGCCACGATTGTATTCAATGGCGGAGCAGGTTTGAGGGGTTGGATTCCTGACTGATGCTCCTCGTCCATACTCAGCCTTTCGACCGTGTTACACAGTATAGAGGGAGGACTGTCTATCAAACAGGAAGCAGGCTCTCTGGATAAGTCAGTCTTAATCAGTTTGTCAGAACGTCACCAGTGGAGTCACACAGTGACCAGTGCGTGTACCTCAACTATTTACAATCTACATCAATGATCAGGAGGTTGGAACAGATATACAGATACTGAGTTTGGTGATGTCGCTTGGATAAGCAAGAGATTAAATTATCAAGAGAGGGTGGAGTGTCTGCAAATAGATACAGAAAGTTAAAGACAATGGATAATAATCTGGCAGGTGCAATACAACATAATATATCCTGCAATTTCATTTACAGGAATAATGGAAGGCAGTATCTTACTGAAATGGAGTGGGATTACAGGACTTCGTGATACTGTGTACTGGGGGGTTCACGGAGACCCGTTCAGACATGGTAGGTTTTGCTCCATCCCTGATGGTCTGCTCATTGACAATCCGAGTGACGCCATTGCTCTCTGTACACATGGAATACTTTTGATGTGGTTGGTTGGTGGTGGGGATGGTGTTTTGAAACGTGTAGTAAGGGGAAGGCCTTTATCCAAGATACAATTATTCCTTTCTATATGGAGACCCGTAGACGATGGGTATGGCTGCCTGCTTCTGAATGAAGGAACAATGGCTGCTTTCAGGACAGGGGTATTCACCAACATAATATACTGTACATGGACACACTGTAACATTAATAGAGTGAGAGCTCCTTCAGTTCCTCTACCTCTCCCCATGTAATGGCTACTCTGCAGATACCATGTACACCTTCGGGAATCTCACTATACTGGGAAAATAAGGATACACCTGGCAGCTTCCCGCTGAGGGAGAGGGAATGTATTGATCTCATCCACCATATACATCCTCCATCACCGAATGGTGACATTGATGTTGAGATACTGGGAGAAGACGGAGCTGTCACCGACTCCGGCCTGGAAAGTTTCGGATCACAGAAGCTGAATGAAACTGTGACCCTAATAGCCACCGGCAGCCCCGTCTTCCCCCTGGCGTGAAGCTGCAGGTCGTGTTGAAGAAGGTGACACCACTCTGTGACCAGATCCATGTTCAGTCCAGATCCCCTCATACTCTGCTCCTGGGTTAAGTGTAACTTGGGAAGCTGTTCCTGGAAAACCTGGAGTGGATACAGCAGATCCCTTTCCCAACACACACTCACTCCGTGGTTTCAGAGCTTCCCCTGTCTGCAGCCTCTGTTCCATTTGGTGTTCATGTTACACACCCAGATGCTGTTACCATAGTCCCCATGCTCCATCCAAAGTTGGGTCACCAAATCCTCCAGTCTCACTGAATGTCTGAGGCAGCTCACAGCACAAGCCCCAGCAAACCATCCCCAGCAACTCTACTAACGTTTCAGCAACAGGAGTCAGTCAGAAACCCCTCGGCTACAAATATTGTGGACCAGACCAGAGCCCCGCAAAATACTTTAAGAAATCCGCTTAGACCTAAACCTTTCCTTATTTGAAAGAGAGATGTGAAGTGCGTTTTCCAGATATGTTGTGACTGGTCAAAGCACTCAACATTAAGCCAAATATAATCTATTCAAATGCTTTAGTTAAAATACAATCAAAGAAAATTTTGGGAGAGCTTATATGTTGGAACAGTTACACAAACAATAGATACCGTACCTTCTTGGTATACACTGCTTGGCACAAAGATAAATTCAAATACAGATTCTTACATGCAGTTTTTTGATCCAGGAAAAATCAACATCAACAGCCATCTCAGAGAGAAAAGCAGCTGGGGATCATTTATTGAAACTTCGAACCCTGCTGGGATCTCCAACAGCTTCTGAATGCTGCAGCAAAAAAAGAGAAACCCTGGTCTGGGAGAGCTGGCCACTGCCCTTCCATTGTAATCACCGTTTTAATAAAACCTAAAGGCCTCCTCAGTTATTTACGTAAACTGTTTTCAGACAGCAGTTCCGCACCTCTGTCTTTAAAACCTCTCTTAAAAAAAACAAGAGAAAATAACCTTTTTATAGTGATAGGATCCTCACAACTCCACCTTTAGTAAAATGATCTATCAATATACAAAGATGGATTCATGTTAGACCTCCTAATCTTCTTCTATTAGTAGCAGATAGAAAGGATAGTAAAGAAGGTGTTTGGTATGCTTTCCCTTATTGGTCATAGTATTGAGTACAGGAGTTGAGATGTCATGTTGCGGCAGGACAGGACATTCATTAGGCCACTGTTGGAATATTGCGGGCAATTCTGGTCTCCTTCCTTTCGGAAAGATGTCGTGAAACTTGAAAAGGTTTAGAAAAGATTTACAAGGACTAGAGGATTTGAGCTACAGGGAGAGGCTGAACAGGCTGGAGCTATTTGCCCTGGAGCGTCGGAGGCTGAGGGGTGACCTTATAAATGTTCACTAAATTATGAGGGTCATGGATAGGATAAATAAGCAAAATCTTTCCCTGGGGTCGGGGAGTCCAGAACTAGAGGGCATAGGTTTAGGGTGAGAGGGGGAAGATATCAAAGAGACCTAAAGGGCAACCTTTTTCACGCAGAGGGTGGTACGTGTATGAAATGAGCTGCCAGAGGATTTGGTGGAGGCTGATGCAATTGCAACATCTAAGAGGCATATGGATGAGTATATGAATAAGAAGGGTTTGGAGGGATTTGGGCTGGGTGCTGGCAGGTGGGAGGAGATTGGGTTGGGAAATCTGGGGACATGGACTGGGTGGACTGAAGTGTCTGCTTCCATGCTGTACATCTCTATGACTCTGTGATTCTATGATTGCAATGCATACACACACACACACACACACACACACACACACACACACACACACACACACACACACACACACACACACACACACACACACACATATATATATATATATATATATATATATATATATAATATTGACTCTGAGCATATAAATGTTCACAACGACATTCGATTTCAGTCATTTTACTCCGGCCACAGAATGCCTTTGTCTTTCTTCATCCACATCCCCAGACTGTGTCAAAACTTAGTTTTCTCGCTCTGTCAACTGTATAATTTCAAATTGAATGGCAGCAATAATAAGCTCACCCTAAACAGACTGGTATTGTTTCACCTGAACATCTCCGAAAGTTTTAAGGGGTCACGATCAGTGATAAAGATTTGTCTCACGAATGTTCTTCGCAATTTAAATGCTGAAATGTTGTAACGCCAACATCAAACTCAAGGCTTCCTTCCCCATTGTGGAATAAATCTGTTGATGTTTGCACTGGACACTCCAACCACACGTTACATAATGGAGCACTCCTCATCTCTCCAATAGTCCTTCTGAATAACATAGCTCCTTATGTCTTAGAATAAAATAATTACATACTTCTGTACTCTTAATGCTTAAAACCCTTCACCTGCTACTCCTGGCCTATGCCAGTAAACCTTACTCTCACAGGTATATGTTTTAAGAAGATCTCGCACATTCTTCTCCATCTCTCCCAGAAACCAAACTTTGATTTCTGAACTCAATCATCATCATTAGCCATTTCAGTTTCTAACCTTGCCATTGTTTCTCTATGCTCTTCCACACGAGTTCTCACGACTGCAGGAAGTGAATTGTTGAACTTCTCCAAAATAAGAATCTCTCTAAGAGTGTCTTAGCTTTCCTCTGTTTTTAATACCATTCTATAACCTTTCAAAATTACTTTGTTTGATTTGTTCAAACTCAATGTACGTTTAACGAGGGAGCTTTTTTTTTAGATTCCAGAAACGCTGTCTGTAGCTTCTGGCCCAAGTTCATATGCCCTTCAGATGGCGTTCTTCACCTCCTCATACTGGCCAGATACCTCCTCCGATAGGGATGCAAATACCTACCAGCTCTGGGTGGATCAACTAAATCCACATGTTAACTGATCACTGCATTTGTTTAGCCACTTTCTCAAATGAAATTAAAAAGGCTTCCCCATCCTTCTCATCAAATTTAGATAATGCCTGAGCGTATTTAAACAAAACCCCATCAGGCCTTTGGCTACTAAAGGATTGCTCATCCTTACTATCTTCCTCATTCAACCTACTGTCTGTCTTCATCTCCACCTTCTATGTCAACTTTCCTCTCTAATTACTAACTTTCGAAGTTGAAACTCTCTGGTTTTCTTCTCTCTCTTTCTCTCTTTCTTCTTCATTTCCTTTTCTTTTATTTCTATTTCTCATTTTAATTTAACTGGTTTCAATTCCTTCTCATGTTCAAGGCGCCTCATTTCAAATTGAATTCGAGCCATTTCCAAACAGTCTGATGTTGGTTCCACCAAATGTAATTGCCGAGCTATAGCTGTAATTATCTCTCATTTTCTCACAGACAAACACAACCCCAACTCCAGCTTGTCTGCCAATTCCTAAAGCTTTGCCTTCGTTACCTTTTGTATAACACCCAACTTCACTTCTTCCACATCCAGAGAACTCTCAGTGACTGAAAGAATCTTTATACACAAAACTTGTTTTAAACCAACCGAATTCAACACCTGGAACAACTACCATACGCGACTTTTGAACCCAATAGTCTCCGTTGCATAGTCTCCAGTGTCTGCATGAGAGTATTCTGGATTGTCTGGTTTACTCCCACAATCTAAAGATGAGCACATCAGGTGAATTGTTTGTAGTTTTCAGGGATGTGTGGGTTAGATGCCTTAGTCGGGGTAAATATGTCATAATAGGGCAGAAGAATGGTTCTGGGTAGGTCACTCCTCAGAGGGTCGGTGTGGACTTGTTGGGTCAAATGGCCGGTTTGCACATTGTAGGGATTGTAATTCAAACCCAATTCGGTGTTATTGATTTAGAAACAGACAAGAGTCCACAGTTAGACCAACCAGACTGCCTCAAATTATTTCAAGAAGGTAGCTTGAATGCCAACATTTTCTTATTTTAAAGTTGGATGCAAAGTGGGATTTCCAGATGTGATGCTATTTGACAAACCACTCACCATTAATTAAAACACAATATATTTAAACACTCTAATGAAAAGCCATACAAAATGAAGAGGATTTTAGAATAGCTGAACTATTGGAAACCTTAACTAAATAATGGATACAGTACCTTTTACAAATGAACTGTTCCAATATGGTAACATCACCTAAACACACTCCATGGTAAAAAGGAGCATTCAGACATACAGTTCTCCAGTCCAGGAGGAAACAGCATCAAGTGAAGCTTCAGAGAGAATAGCAGCTAGGGATAATTTACTAAAGCTTCCAACACTTCTGGGACACAAGCACCTGGTGACTTACAGCTATAAGGAAAAAAAAACTAGAAAGCCTGGTCTATGCGAGCTGGCCATTGTTACTACTATTTATTAAAAACCCAAAAACCCTGAAAGTTATTTACTTGAGCCGTTTACAGTAGGTAGCTTGGACTTTAAGATCTCTTGTTAAAAAAAAGAGAAAATAACCTTTTTTAAAATAAAAAGTGACAGCATTGTCAGACAATTTAGATGCCTGGTCCTTCACTCAATAGGCTTACCCGTGTTACTGATCACAAGGTCACCTGAGTTGGCAAACACAGGTACACTCAAAGTTACAAGGATGTGTCGCATAACTTCTGAAACAAGCCTGTCCATGGGCCATCACATGGGACATACCGGGAAGTGAACAACAGCCTGACACACACCATTTCACTGTTTCTGAGCTACACAATGCCAGCACTCGATACAAAATATAGCCAAAACTCAAGGCCATGGAAAGATACAGAGGGACAGAGATTCACATTAAAAACAGAAACAGGCAGTAAATGAACTGGGAGGAGATTGTAGAAATATGGGGGAAAAGACAGTGCAATGGGACTAACTGGAGAAATGAGATCTTCGAGAGTAAAATTACAAGTATGAGAACATTGAATAAAGGCATTGTCGGATCAGCTGGAATGGTTTGTTACATCAAATTCTGAATCTGCTTGACAGAACACCACAAACAACGTAAACTGGGACAAGATGACGGCCCAGCATGGAGAGCTGTACAGACTATGCTAGTGTGTTGCTCAGTAAACTACACTATCTGCCCAGTATGGAGAGGATTGCAAACTTTACTATCATATGCTAACTGTACTCGCATCAGATAACTATCTCCACTGGGAATGTTGGTGTGTGTGTGTGTGTGTGTGTGTGTGTGTGTGTGTGTGTGTGTGTGTGTGTGTGTGTGTGTGTGTGTGTGTGTGATTGTGTGTGTGTGTGTTCATCAGAGACTGAGGCAGAGTGTGTGCGCGTGCGCGATTGGCGTGGTTGAATGCGAAACTCATTGTTTGAGAAGGAAAGCACAAGGAGGAAATTATTTTTAATACGACCAACTGGCAGGCTTTTTGTTAATCAACAGAGAGAGAACGAGAGAATTTTCATGGACCGATGAGGTAAAGTGTTTGAAAACGTTAAAATAAAGGCAATGCCATAAAAATAGCAATATATATCTGCGTGAACATGAATGACAGATGGATGGGAGGTCGGTGTGTGTTCGAATCAGAATTGCTTCAACAGGTTTGAAGCCAGGAGCGTCAGCAGTAGATTGTTAACTTCATTAAGACTGTATTTTATAACTCAAAGTTCAAACAGGAGATGGAATAAGTCAGTGAGATACATTGTGGAGTGGTGAGTATTTCAAAGTAGAAATGGTCAGGGCATGGTGTCAGGAATCAGCTCATGATCAAAGGGATCTCCCGCAGTTATGACTCATCTGCTTCAGCCGCAGATATTGGTCAGGGATGGGATGGAAACAGTGGAAGGAAGTGGAATTTGTAACCAGAACAGTAGACAGTGACCTCCATGCTCTTAATATTTAAATAACAAAGGCAAAGATACAGTATATGTGGTTATCCGCTGAAACTGAGTAGGTCAACACAGAGACCCATGAGTAACATTGCCAGAGCAGAGGGAGACCGTAATTGAACACTTTCATTGATGTAGTTAGTAGTTGTCTGTAGAGTAAATATCTGGATTCAGAGTTTCAACAGGGACAATAATAGAGGGTAGAAGTGCAGACTATATGAAAGAACAGTAATATAGTCATAACTAGTTTATAGAAAAAAAAAATGGACAGTGACACTTACCAGGAACACCAACGATAGCCAGGAAGGGATAATAAAAATATTGAATAATGCGAAGAGCGTAATAGATCTGCGATGATAATAACAACCAATAAAATGCAGCAAGATACCAAATATAATCGGATAAACTCCTGTCCATTGTTGGAACATTCCAGTCTAATGTTCTCAGATTCTGATCTCTCCTCCCCCTCTCTCTGGATCTGCTGATCCCTGTCAGTGTTGTCGGTGATCGTCCCGCTCATTATAACACATTGAACGGCGCCCAATTATCTTTAAAAGATGGAAAGCCTCCACTGGGATAATTAGAATCTATGGAGATTGGCATTAAGCACAGTCACTGAACAAGTAGGATCAGTTAACCAGTTCCATACATCACTTTTCATATCACTATAAAAGGGAACATTTACTGGTTTTGGATGGAATGGATGAGGGTGCTGAGAGATGGACCACAAATCTTTAAATTTTTATTTCTTTTTCCTTGCATACGAGATTATTAACAGAACATTTCAGGGGTCTATATGTGTTCCACTCTGTTTATGAAAGGAAGCAGTTATAAAATAACAGATCGGCTACATAATAAAAAAAACGTCGGATGGGCGAGTTTCTAGATGCCTTAACCTACAGTATGATACTTATTGACCAGTGTGAGGCTACGCCAGGTTTTCAAATGCTTTCGTAACCTTGAGACAGAGCACTGAGACTGCTGCTCAGGAACAGGCCGAAGCAATTCTGTCCCTATGGGGCTCTTACAGAATGATAGGAGAAGGCCATTCAGTCCATATTAGCCTGTTGTTACTTGAAAAGGAGCAACTCTGGAATATTAGCGCATTTTGCCAACAAAGTCATTCAAAATTAAAGGATTTATCGCTGCAGCTGTATGAGGTCTCACTGAGAGGGCACCTGGAGTTCATTGTTTCTGTAACTGAGAAGGGATGGACCTCCATCAGATACAGATAACTGGCTGCTTGTAATCCAGGTGTTGATGTGTCATTTAATGTCTCGTGGCTGTTATAAAGGGACAGGAGGATCCCATGCAGCCTCTCGATCCTTTGCAGAGGGGCAGGAAGTGTTTATTTAACATTTAAAGTCTGTTACGCATAAATATTACGTTTAAACTAGTTATGGAATAGGAAAGACCTGATGTAAACAATAAAGTTCTAACTTTGAACAAGGCCAATTTTGAAAGTGTTAGGCGAGCCCTGTGAAAGGCTGATTGGAATACCCTATTCACAGGGAAAGGGATGGTTGGAAAATGCAAGGCAATCAAAACTTTGTTTCAGAGAGTCCAGAGCCAAAGTGCTCCTATTAGTGAGATGGACAAGGCTGGTGGGTGCAGGGAGTTCTGGATGGCTAGATATATTGATGCTCTGGTCACGGTAAGGAAGGAGGCATATGTTAGGCAAACAGAGCTGAAATCAAGTGGATCCCCAGAGGAGTATAAGGGCAGAAAGTGTACAGTCAACGGGGAAATTGGGCCAGAAAAATGTGAACACAAGTTGGCTTTAGAAATAGGGTTAATGAGGTGTTGAAGAAATTCTACAATCTTTTAATGGCAAAAGATTAACTAGGGAGGAATAGGGCACCTTAAAGATCAGTAAGGCTACCTATATGTGGAACCACAAGAGATGGGAGGGATATGAAATGAGTATTCCTCCTCAGTATTTAATGTGGAGGGAGTTACAAGAGCGAGAGAATGAAGAATGTTTAGTGATATCTTGAAAAGTGTCTCTATTACAAGGAGGTGTTGGCCATTTTAAAACACATAAAGGTGAACAAATCCCTGGGACCTGATCAGTTGTATCCCAGACGTTTGTGGGAAGCTATGAAAGAGATTGCTCTGCATTTTGCTGATATATTTGTATCATTGATTTCCACAGGTGAGGGGCCAAAATATTGGAGGGCTGCTAACGTAGTGTCATCATTTAAGGAAGGAAGGAAAAACCAGGTAAATATAGACTGGTGAGCCTGGCGTCAATGGTTACTAAATTGTTGGAGGGGGTTTTGAGGGAAAGGATGTATATGCATTTGGAAAGACAAGGACAGAAGAGGGCTGTGTACGTTGGAGATCACATTTCACTGACTCTGTGGAATGTTTTGAGGAAGTGATGAAGATGATTGATGAAGGCAGGACAGTGGATGTTGTCTTTATGGAATTCAGTACGAAAACCAAAATGTTCTACATGGTAGACTGGTTAGCAAAGTCGGACTCCTGGGATCCAGGGAGAGCTCGCCATTTAGATCCAACATTTTCTTGAACATTGGAGACAGGGCGTGTAGTGGGCATTTGTTCATTAAACTTGGAGACCTGTGACCAGTGGTGTGCACAAAGATCAACAGTGAGTTCTCTGCCTCTTGTCACTGATACAAATCATTTGCATTTGAGTATATGAAGTATGGTCTGTAAGCTTGTGGATAATTCCAAATTTGGTGGTGTAGTTGACAGTGAAAAATGATATCTCCGAACAAAGAGAAAGTTGATTAGGTGAGCTGCAGGGTGGCGGATGGAGTTAAATTTAGATAAATGTGAGGTGTTGCATTTTGGCAAGACAAATCAGGGCAAGATAGATAGGTAGGGGTCTGTCAAAAGTTGCCACTCAAAGAGAACTCCATTGAAATTATAGAAACCCTTCAGTGATGAAACAGGCTATTCGGCCCATCGAGGCCACACCAACCCTCTAACCAGTATCCTACTGGAGAAACCCCTACCCTGTCCCTCTGAGCCTGCATTTCCCATGGCTAGTCCACCTCGCCCACATATCCCTGGGTACTTGGGACAATTTAACATGGCCAATCTCCACTTGCCGGTATATCTTTGTACTGTGGCAGGAAAACGTAGCACCTGGAAGAAACGCACGCAGACACAGGGAGAATGTGCAAACTCCACACAGGCAGTCATTCAAGGATAGAATTAAACCCAGATCGCTGTGCTCTGAGGTAGCAATGCAAGCCAGTGAGGCACTGTGTCACCTGGTGGTGCAGGTTCTCCGTTCCTTGAAAGTGCCGTCACAGATAGACAGCGCAGTGAAGAAGGCACTTGGTGACCTTCCCTTTATTGGTGCGTGCTTTGAGTCTATGCGTTTGCATGACAAAATCTGTACAGGACAATGGTTTGGCTACTTTTGTACTATTGCCTTTAATTCTGGTCTCCCTGTTGTCGGAAAGATGTTGTCAAACTTGAAAGGTTACAGAAGAGATTTAAAAGAATATTGCAGAGGTTGGAGGGTTAGAGTTACAGGGAGAGTTTGAATAGGCTGGGACTATTTTCAAGTGTTGAGGCTGAGGGGTGACCTTAAAGAGGTTTGTAAAATCACAAGGGGCATAGATAAGGTAAACAGTCACCCCAGGATAGGCGAGTCGAAAATTACAGGACAAAGTTTAAGGTGAGACGGGAAAGATTTATAAAGGGAAATGATTCCTGATGAAGGGCTTATGCTCGAAACGTCGAATTCCCTATTCCTGAGATGCTGCCTAACCTGCTGTGCTTTAACCAGCAACACATTTTCAGCTAAAGGGAAATGAGGCACAACACTTTCAAAGAGAGACTGTTGTGTATATGGATTGAGCACCCAAAGGAGGTGGTGGAGGCAGGCACAGTTACACCATTTAAAAGGCATTTGGATGGGTACATGCATGGGAAGGGTTTAGAGGGATATGGGCCAAGTGCTGGCAACGGGGACGAGATTAATTTAGGATATTTGGTCAGAATGGACGACTGGACCGAAGGGTCTTTTTCCGTCCTGTACATCACTGACACTCTGTTGACTCTTGAGTGCATAACACAGGAACAGGAAGAGGCTATCCAGGTTCTGAATTCTGTCAGTCAACTTGTTTGCTCAATTACTGAGAGTCAAATACAAAAATACATCATTGAGAGTTTGATAGTATTTTACAGAAAGAGGAGAAAGACTTTTAGTCAAGAGAAGCTGTAAGGAACGTGAAGAGGCCATTCAGGCTCTCAACTCCATTCCACAGGAGCAGCAGTTGAGCAAGAGGTATTGGAGCCTGTTACTCTGGAACAGGTGGAGGACATCAATTTTCACAAACTTGGGATCAGGAGGCATCACTCAGTTGCTCAAGACTGGGACAGGAACAGGAGGCAGTCACTCAACAACTCGAGACTGGAAAACAGGAATAGGAGGGAGTAACTCAACTGCTCGAGATGAGACACAGGAACAGGAGGCAGTCACTCAACTGCGGGAGACTGGGACTCAGGTACAGGAGGCAGTCAATCAACTGTTCGAGTCTGGGACACAGGAACAGGACACAGTCACTCAACTGCTCGAGACTGGGACACAGGAACAGGAGGGAGTCACTCAATTGCTCGAGACTAGGAAACAGGAACAGGAGGCAGTCATCCAACTGCTCGAGACTGGGACACAGGAACAGGATGGAGTCACTCAACTGCTCGAGACTGGGACACAGGAACAGGAGGCAGTCATTCAACTGCTCGAGACTGGGACACAGGAACAGGAGGCAGTCATTCAACTGCTCGAGACTGGGACGCAGGAACAGGAGGCAGGCACTCAACTGCTCGAGATTGGGACGCAGGAACAGGAGGCAGTCATTCAACTGCTTGAGACTGGGATACAGGAACAGGAGACAGTCACTCAACTGCTCGAGACTGGGACACAGGAACAGGAGGCAGTCACTCAACTACTCGAGACTGGTACTGGGAAATCTGGAGGCTTGTGAGGACCCAGGATCCTGTTACGCAGGGACAGCAGGAGGTGATTCACTCCTCACCAGCTTTGGGCACTGGGAGAGGAGGGGAGTTTGCCTGTTGCAAACAGAAATAGAAGAATAAGTTGCATTCATGGGTCCACACAATCCTGCCCCACCATTCACTCAGAGTACGGCTGATCTGATAGAGATTCCCTCATGCCATTTTACGGAGACCCCCCCTCTCTGCCGCTGCATTTGTTGGTCATGTTGCAGACCCAGATGCTGTAACAACAGTCACCATGACTCATCCAGAGGGTCGGGTCTAATCAGATGAGTCAGGATTTGAAGGGACCAATCACAAGAATGAAAACACAAAATAAAGGCACTGCCAGATGTTTAGTTCTCTCACATTCGCAATCCAACTCACATAACCAGCCCATCCATTGTACGTTCAGTATGGAGCACTGTGTAGATCCAGCTAGCGTACTGCTGAATGCAACCCAACAATGTCCAGAGTGGAACTCTGTGCAGCCCACACCAATGCCTGATCTATAATCATGGGCTAAATGTCCAGCTTGAGGAGCTGTGCAGACCGCACTGATTCATTCATATATAAACCCAGGCTTTTGCATTGTTCGGTAACACTGTGTTAGATCACTGCCCAGTGTGGGGAAACTTGCAGCCAATGCTGGCAGTGGGTGTGGGTGTGGGTGTGGGTGCTGACTGCTGTGGGTGTGAAAATCACTGAAAGGCAGAGATGTAAATTGAAACAGTTTCAATACCAATAGTTCCTACTCAGGCGCATACCACTCCAGTATTTAAAGATGAAATAACTGAGATAATGTTGAGTGAGAGTTTTGTGGATGGTGCAAAGAAGTAAGAGGGAGTTGGTGATGTTATAGTGGTTGCACTATAAGCCTCCAAATAATCAATGGGAATTAGAGAAACAAATATGCAGGGGGGCTGGGGAGGCTTGCAGGAGCAATAGGATTGTCATAATAGGTGATTTTAATTATACTAACATAGACTGGGACTTCCAGAGGGTTCAGGACTTAGATGGAAAGGAATCGGTTAAGTGTGTTCAGGAAAGTTTCCACAAGTAGCATATAGAGGGTCCTACTCGGGAAGGGATAGACTCGACCTACTGTTGTGACATAGGGCAGGATAGGTGACGGAGGTAAAGTGGGGAGCATTTTGGGACCGGTGACTAGAATTGTATTAATTTTAAAATAGTTATGGGAGGGATAGAATTGGTCCACAGATTCAAGTTCTAAATTGGGACGAGGCGAATTTTGTTGGAATTAGACAGGGACTTGCAAACGTTGATTGGAGTAGCTTGTTTCCAGGCAAAAGGACCTCTGGTATGTCGAAGGCCTTTAAAAGTGAGATAGCTCGAGTTCAAAGTCTATGTTTCTGTGAGGGTGAAGGGAAAGTGAGGCAGGAAGAGAAAACCCTGGATGACAAGAGATAATCAGGCTCTAGCCAGCAAAAAGGAGGGCTCAGTTTCAGGTAGCTGGAATCAATGGAATCTCTGGAGCGACACAGGGATACAGGAGTTCACTGAAGAAGGAAATCAGGAGGGCGAAAAGGGGGTATGACACAGCCTTGGCTGAGAAAATTAGGGTGAATCCAAAGATGTGCTTTCTGTATAGTAAAGAAAAAGAACGACTACAGCGAAAATAGGACGCATTCATGTGTAAAACGACAACAGACGGGCGAGGTTCTCAATTTCCCCTCTGTGTTTGCCATGAAGAAAGACATGAAGATCTGTGATCTTTTCGGGGGTTAGTTGTCATATGCTGGTTCCGTTCATATCACAGTAGAGATGCTGTTGGACATATTAGAATGCATAAAGTCAGATAAATCTCGTGGTCCTGACCAGATATATCCAAGAGCACTGCAAAAGGCGAGAGAAGACAGTTCAGGGGCCAAGGTCCCGGAAGTCGGGGCAGTAGCAAATGTTGCAAATGTGTTGCTGGTCAAAGCACAGCAGGCCAGGCAGCATCTCAGGAATAGAGAATTCGACGTTTCGAGCATAAGCCCTTCATCTCTTATTCCTGATGAAGGGCTTATGCTCGAAACGTCGAATTCTCTATTCCTGAGATGCTGCCTGGCCTGCTGTGCTTTGACCAGCAACACATTTGCAGCTGTGATCTCCAGCATCTGCAGACCTCATTTTTATACGCAGTAGCAAATGTAGTGCCCTTATTCAAGAAGGGTTGCAAAGAAAAGCCTGGGAAATATAGACCAGTAAGCTTCACATCTGTTTTCGGTAAACCGCTTGAGAAGGTACGTAGATATAAGATGTGCATGCATTTGGAAAGACAGAGTTTGACTTGGAGCAGTCAGCATAGCTTTGTGCGTGGCAGATCATGCCTTACACATTTTGTTAGAGATTTTTGAGGCAGCGACCAGGAAGGTTGACGAGGGCAGTGTGGTGGACATATTCTACATGGATTTCAGTAAAGCCTTTGGTAAGGTTCCAGATGGTAGGCCGCTCAAGAAGGTTAGATCGCATGGACTCCAAGGTATTCTGACAAATTGGCGAGACAGTTGGCTTGACGTTAGGAAGCAAATGGCTCTGGTGGAGGTATGCTTGTCGGACTGGAGGCCTGTGACTAGTGGAGTGCCTCAGGGGTCAGTGCTGGGCCCTTTGCTGTTTGTTATCTATATCAACTGGTTGGACGAAAGTGCACAACGCAACATTAGGTCGGATTTTAATGATGAATGAGAGGGCCTTAAGGAGTGTAGTGGAACAAAGGACATTAGAGATCAGGTGCACGGTTGTCTGAAATTTGAGTTACAGATACACAGGACAGTGAAGGAGGCTGTTGGCACACAGGCCTTCAGTTGAGTATAGAAGTTGGGACGTAATGTTTCAATTATACAGGATGTTGGTAAGGCTACAGTTGGAGTATTGGGTTAGGTTTTGTTCTCCTTGCTCTAGAAAAGATATTATTGAATTAGAAAGAGTGTAGAAGAAATTTCAGAGATGTTTCCTGGGCTAAAGGGTTTAAGTTATATGGAGAAGTTGGACAGGTTAGAACTTATTTCTTTACAGCCTAGGAAACTGAAGGGGGTTCTTATATAAGTGTAGATAGTTTGTGAGAAGATTTGTAGCTCGAGTGTTCATTGTTGTGGTTCTGTTCGCCAAGCTGGGGATTTGTGTTGTAGACGTTACAGCCGACAGCTGGAACTGACAACTGGAAGCGGCAGATACAAACCATTATAAATGCTGGAGGAAACATCACAGAAGCGCTTCACAGGAGACCCCCAAGTACTGAGGATGTCACCTAGGCAGGGGACGAAACGTCTGCAACACCAATTCCCAGCTCGGCGAACAGAACCACAAGAAGTGGTTCATTTTTTTCCGCAAGGTTGGAGAATCGAGGACTAGAGGAAATCCGTCAATGCTTCGAGAGGAATAAAATAAAAATTAACCCGTAGGGGCAACTTTTTTTACAGAGAGTATGGTACTCATATGGACTGAGCTGCCAGTGGAAGTGGTTGAGGTGCGTACAATAACAACATTGAAAAGGCATTTGAACAAGTACACAGATAGGAAAATATTAAAGGATACAAAGCAAGGGCAGAGAAATTGGATGAGTGTGGATGGACATTTTTTTTCGGCATGGAACAGCTGAGCAGAAGGGCCTGTTTCCGTCTGTAGAACTATATGACTGTAAATACGTGTGTTTTGGGATAGAGACAGGGAGGGGGAGACTGAGAAAAGAATGTCATGGAAAGATATGTTCACTGTTTCCAGAATGCTGAAATGAAGACATTTTGATAGTATCATGCAATACGGGTCAGTATTATGAAGAATTATGAGTGAATGGTATATTAGTATGAGTTCAGGCGATGGAGAGTTATGAATGAGCATTTGTCCTGCAGCTTTGTAACTGGGAGGGAGGACAGCAGAGTCTTCGACACATTGAGCTGTATAAATCAGTAATTTGTCTCAGTTTCATTTTCGCTGAGTGTGACAGAGGGATTGTCTGCACAAAGCTGAGCTAGTTTCGTGGTGCTATTGTATCGAATTCACCTCATTAGCTTCCCATCCCACCCCATGGTGTCCCTCTCAATCAATACCAGCCCGATTCCCCCACCCATCACGATTGACCAGATGGCACTCCGGCACTTTTACCCCAGTTTTCTTCAAGTGCCTGTTTAAGGGCATTTCCCATGGAACGCACTCTCCTAACAATATATTCCATCTGCTTTATACTTTCATACGACAGTCAGCATGCTTTACACAGACCAAACAAAAAAATCTACACTCATTTTATGGTTATAGATGTCCAATCACACTTAGTAATTCTGGTTATTTCACTTGACTCACCTTAATGATATTAAATCAAAGACAGCTTCTTAACACGTCTTGTTATAAAATATAATTTCGAGCAGAGAACGTTTTTACCCTCAGCCGTTATCTTGACCGTTATCGGAATTGTACCATTTTCATTGTTATGAAAGTTTCTCTTGCCCTTTCCCTGTGACTGTTTCTGTCTGTGACAGTTGCACTGTCTCTCACTTAGTTAGTTGGACGGCAGGTTTGTGATACAGAGGGAGGCCAACAGCACAGGTTCAGTTCCTCACACTGACAGAGGTTACCATGAAGGGGACGCTCTCTCAACCTCAACCTCACCCCTTCTCCCGAGATGTGGTGACCCTCAGGGTAAACCAGCATGAGTGGTCGCTCCAATGAGAGTTCTTTGGGACTCTATTCTTTCAATGTTAGCATTTTATTCTTTTAAAAAAGTAATCTTATTGAAAAGAGATTTTTTATATTATCATAAACGAATAACAACACAACTCAAATAACTGAACAAAATTACACTCGTGTGCATGTACATAAAAAACAAGTTAAAAACACAAAATGGACAGAAGAAAAACAAAAATAAAGAATAAGTAATGAATAAATAGTACACCTCAGCATAACAAAACGATAACTCTCGTTCTTCAAGTGCATTAACTGATACGCATTTTTATGTTCATAATTGTTCCTTGCTGGATTTTAGATTCATTAGACAATATAGTCATGGCTATATAAAAGCCCTTCTTAATGTGACAGATAAACCTGCATCGTGGTAATCCAAAAAGGGCTGCCATGTCTCATATAAATCTCAGTTTTTTAATGCATCATACTGGTGAGAAAGTCCGAAGGGATATTCTCCATGAAGATCTTACGACGACACAACAGACCCAGGGTTTTCAGACATCCAACACAACAGAACATGTTTTCCAACACAGAAAGTAAGGATATAATTTTTTTCGTCATGTGCATCTGCTTAAGGTACCCTGAGCAGGCCAAGGAAAAGAAAAACTGGGTCCATCTCCAATTCAGTCCCCAATACCTACTCTATCACAGCTACCACAGTGCTCCAATATATATGAAACCCGCAGCAGGACAACAAGCAATGAGTAAGAGTGTCTGTAGTCATTCTGCACTTACGACAGGCTGAAGATAATCCCACTTCGCATTTTGAGAGTCAGTCTGGGGTCAGATAGACACTATGAAGAATTTTCAACTGCATGGAATGGGTCCTATTACAGATCAAAATCCTTCGAGCATTTTCACAAATATCCTCCCATCTCTCCGAGGTGTTCTGAACCCCCAGCTATCCCTCTCGCAGACATCACGAAGCTGCACAGTCTCGTCTGAGGGGACACACTCCAACTAATGATAAAGGGTACTGGCAGCGAGTGTATTCTAAGCAATAAGCACCCATTTCTCTCTATTGGATCTGTGAGAGTCTGCTGAAGGTATATTTTTTTAAAATCAAATTTCTGATCTGGATAAAAAAAACAGAAGAGGTCCCTACTAGGTAGTCCATACTTACGAGTTATTTGATCAAATGATGTCATTCTTTCTCCCTCAAATAACACGTGATGGCTCAGTAGTTAGCACAGCAGCCTCACAGCACCAGGATCCAAAGATGTGCAGGTTAGATGAATTGGCTATTGATAAATAACCCATTGTGTTCAGGGATGTGTAGGTTGGAGCATTAGTCAGGGTAAATATTGGATACTAGGGGAATAGGTCTGTGTGGGTCGAAGTCGAATTGTTGAGCCCAAGGCTTGTTTCCACACTGTAGGGATTCTATTAATTCTAAATCACTCAAGCAAGTCGCACCCCTGGCTTCCCACAGTTTAAACATGGAATCCATGTTTAATCTGGGAGATCTACTCTCCACACTCGGTGGGGTAGTTGTAATTTGGTTAGCTTGATAAAGAGTCGCTTATGGTGCCAAATAAAAGAAGCAAACCTGCCATTAAGTATCCTAAATATCTGTCTGGGAAACATGAAAGGAAGCATGCACACGGGGTATAGCAAATTAGGAAGGACATTCATTGGAAGAACAGCGATCCGACCTAGCCAGGATGTTGGCAGTGCATCCGATTTTTGAAGGTCTTGTTTAATTTTGTCAAACAAATGGACAGAGTTCACGTTAAATAAATGATCAAAGATGGATGTAATGAATATACTGAAATAGGGAAATCACCCCCGTGACCATTTAAAAGGAAACCAGGGTTTGCCTTCAACATCAGGTATTTCCCTGAGACCTCCCATAGTCATGGCCACAAACTTTGTAAAATTAATCTTATAGCCCGGAAAGGTGATAAGCGAATTAATGCATTACATCACGTGAGCTGCCGAAACTGTGGGATTTGAAAAAATCATAAGACCCTCATCTGCATGCAACATAATCTTATGTTATTTCGATCTTACTTCTGGAGCAGGAATGTTGGGATAATATTCCCAATTGTGTAGGATGCCACCGAATCTAAGATTATTGCAGGGATGGGGAAGAGATCAACCCTCGACTGCCATTTCTGCGGGTTAAAGGAGAAAATAAATTCCCTACTTGTGAGGCATATCTGCCTCCAGACATCTACCAGCTCTAATTCTGGACACAAATCCACTAATTGCTTGTCCACCGTGGGTCCATAAGACAGTTGAAATCTGCTTCTACAATTATGTGCCACGATGGAAGATAACTTTATTTGGAAAATGCGTCTACCAGGAGTTTAAGATTGTGCACGGGGGCGGAGGGGGGGGGGGGGTGGGTGGCAATAAACATCCAAAATACTGTATTACTTCAGGACTTTGGGGATGATGATCCTCCGTGAGTGTCTAATGCAATCTAGTAATTTAAATGGAAGATTCTTCTTCACTAGGATGGCTTCTCCCCTACTCCTTGTATTAATAGACAAGAACAAAAAAAAAACTATCAAACCGCCCTGCTTTAAGGATAAATGTTCCTTGCCATCAAGGTGCATCTCCTGCAATTGGACAACATTCACTCTCTCTTTTTGAAGACTAGAAAGTACACTTTTCCTCTTGACTGGCAGATGGTTCCTCTTAATGTTCCAGGTACAACATTTAAGCACATCATTATCCATAACTCGTAGCAACATTTCAACTCGAGAGTTTCACATCGAATTACACATCCCTGATGATTAATGGAAAAAAAGACTCATTGAGCGTAAAAACTCTACCACCTAAAACTACTACAACTATAAAGCTCTCAAAACTTTCCAAAGCTAAACACACACAAAAAAAAGAATGAATTAAAATCCAAAATGCCAATCACACTCGATTGGGGAATTTACCGGCTACTGGGGACGCTTACATATCTCAAAACTTTATCTTGTGCCCGCTACCAATATGGAATCCAGGGCAAATAACAACAAAAATCCGGCTTGAACTGCCCTTCGCTTGGCACTTAGTCATCACAACTACGTTTGTAACAGCCTCCAGCTTGAGCTGCACCCCAGACACAAGCAAAGAAAGAGAAAAAGAGTAGTAATACTAATGATGAAGTTAAAAATGAGTACTCAACCCAATCCCGGCTATAATTTAATACCGGTTAATACCAGAAAAATCCAACAATTTTTTTTAGGAGAAACATGATTATCTAAATATCCAGCTTACATTAAAATGTCCATAACATTTTCGTTTTCTCTGGAGAGTCACACGAGTTCGTGAATCCATTGAAATCAATGCAGGGCACCGCTGGATACCGTAAGGAATACTGAATCCAGAGTTCCCTTACTCTTCTCTTAATCATTTGCTTTCCTGACTCACCGCCGCTGAAAAGTCCTGAAAGTACATAATCCAGAGCTCTGGTGAATTAAACCCATCAGATCTTTCCTCTGGGTTCTGAAAGCTTCCACCAGTCTTTGTTTGTCCCCATAACTATGTAATCAAACAAGGACAGGATGAAGGCGTTGGTCTGTGTCTGACTTCCGAGCCGTAACCCGATGAACTGTCTCACTCTTCACCCGTCCCTCCTCAGTTTCGAAGTGAAGGAATCACTGCAGCCAGTTATTGAAAAAAAAACTCACCAGCTGACCACCTTCTGTCCGCTCCAGCAAACCGACAAGCTGAATATTCTTCATCTTACCCCTGTTCTCGAAGTCGTCATCTTGTTCAGTTAGGGTGCAGACCTGTTTTTCAAGGGCGAGGCTCCTCTCCTGAGAGGTCTCGATCACGGTCTCTGTCGCTTCAGTTCAGCGCTTGGCATCGTATGTTCTGTTTCCAAGGCTGTCAAGTTGCTGCTCATGTTTTTGGAACACGGCTGAGAGCGGCTCTGGCCACAGCTGAACTGTTCATCAATCATGGCTTCAATCATTTCGCGTAACTTGGTGAACTCAGTGACCAAAACCTGGTGAGTAACTGGGTCCATGGAACGAGCAGAATTGGTTGCAGCTACAGCCTCAGGTATGCTCGATGCTTCTGACGGGTGCACCACTTGTTGGGACTTACTCGATCCTTTCCCCATGTTTTGTCATTTCCCTTTGACAAATCGGGATTAGTAAAGATTCTATTGCTCTTTTAGTGTTGAATTTTAAGTAAATGGCTGGGATGGGGTGTATTAGAGAACCACTTTACCCGTGTGTTGATACAGAGCCCAGCAAAGCAGACCTTCTGGATCCCCGCCGTCTAGTATTCCCCCTTAACATTTTATCGATATTATCATTTCATTTTGCATTATATTCCTGGAGGTTCTGAAGCCGTGTTATTTGATACCACTGTCTACATTTCCCCCCACACTGCACATTGCTGCCCATTCCACGATAATCCTTGACTCTGTTGTTATTTATGAATCTTCCATCTGTGCCTCAAAAATATTCATTATCCCTGCCTCCAATACTCTGCGGGGAAGAGTGTTCCAAAGACTCACAGCACTTTGAGAAAACAATTATAAACATTTTGATCTGAGTGTGAGATTAGTTTTTTGTATCTCCTTATCTGAGAAAGGATATAATTACATTGGAAGCAGTTCAGAGATATTTCATTTCACGTATTCCTGGGGTAAAGGGCTTATATTATGAAGGTTTTAACAGGTTACTTTTGGAATTAGAGAAAAAAAAACTAGACCTTGAGGAGAGTGGATCAGGTATACACGCACTGGGTGTTTGTATCGTCCAAATTTGTTGTCATTGTCATAGAACCTCTACAGTGTGGAGACAGGATATTCCGTCCATTAAGTCCACACTGACCCACCAAACAGCATCCACCTGGACGTGCCCTCTCCCCCTCAGTCTTATCCGTGTAACCCTGCATTTCCCATAACTAACCCATCAAACCTATACATCCCTGGGCACTATGGGCAATCCACTTTAAGCTGCACATCTTTGGAATGTGGCAGGAAACTGGAGCAGTTGGAGGAAACCCACACAGGCATGGGGAGAATGTCCAACCTCCAGATAGAGGGTCGCCCGTGGTTGGAATTAAACCAAGCTCATTGGTGTTGTAAGGCAGCAGTGCTGCCAACAGACCCAAGTGACACCTCCGTTAGTTCTGTTAGTAACTTGTGGCTGACTAAAGAAATCTGCCTGACTTGTTCTTATCACTGAATCTGGCCCAGTCTGAGACCTTTATCATCGGTCATATCACCAAGCTGGTTACATTTAAAATTTGTTGTGAGCAGTGGAAGAGTGGGACTAGAAAAGGAAACAGTGACACCCTCCATCCTCAGTCACAACTGGAGAGAGAAAAAAATCACAAAGTGAGAATTCATTCAGTGGGAATTCTCTTTCCCAGAAGTTTGGGTTGGCGGAATCTTTATATTATATCGAGGCTGGCTTCATCTGATTGTCCATAGACAGGTAAATCAGGGATAATGGTGCATGGAGAGAAAAGCGCAGCTGGGACCAGAATGAGATGAACCACGAGTTTATTTACTGGTGGACTAGTGTCAAAGGGCCGAAAGGCCCACTCGTGTCCCTTAGCCCTATGTTCTGATGTTCCATTCAGCCCTTCGGACCTGATACATAGGGGCATATCAAGGCCACTCCGATGGTTATGTGCAGTTTTGGCAATGTACTTGGAAAATCCAGGCTGGGTCAGGAAGTGACACTCACCCCCGATCCCTGTTTCCAGGCTTCCCCTCTCCGCAGCGTTTGCTCCAGCGTCTATGGGTCGTGTTACAGACCCAGATTTACTGTGAATACTGCCCCCATACCCCACCCAGTGTTAACTCACACAAATCCACTGCTCACCCGAATGTAGCATTACATAGCACAACTTCCAGGAAAATAACCTGTTACTTTGCAAAAGCATAACGTGAAATAAATAAATAGGAACAAGAGTAGGCTATTAGGCCCCTCAAGCTAGCCCTGTCATTTAATACGAACGTGGCTGATCTACTCCAGGTCCAATTCCACTTTCTCGCCGACTCCTTGTATCCCTTCACACCTCTCTCGGTCAGGGAATTCCAGACATTCACTACCTTCTGAGAGAAGTCATCACTTTGCATCTCAGATAGAAATCGATGTTCCATATTTGGTATCTGTGTCCACGAGTTCGAGACTCCACTCAAGAATGGTAACAACATCTCAACATCTAACTTCTGAAGTCCCTTCTGTGTCGTGTAATTTTCAGCAGTATCACCCCTCATTCATTTGAACCCCAATGAATAATCACCTCACCATTTTAGAGATTCTCAATAAAACAACCCTATCATTCCTGGAAGCCGGCTAATGAACCAACCTAGTTACTTGCTGCATCTGCATGCTAACTTTATGTTTCATACACAGGAACCCTCCAATCCTTTGTATTGTTCTTTTTCTGGAAGTGCTCTCCATTAAATAACAGCCTGCCTTTTGATTCTCAGTGTCATCATCAAACTCGGATGTACATTGCACTCAGCTCCCTCCTTCAGACTATCAGTATAGAGTGTAAATAACTGATGCCATCGGACTGATAGCTGTGGTCCTCCAGGAGATACACCTTTATCATGAAGATCTATTAACCCTGACTCTCCGATTTCTATGTGCTAACCAATCATCATTCCATGTTAATACATTCTCCATCGTCCTACGAGCTTCTATCTTGTGTCAGAACTTTTATTTTGTAATACATTGTGGAAAAACTCTGGAAAGCCTGGTGTCTACCAGATCCCCTTTATCAAGTCCGCTTGTTACATTCTCAGGCCTCTCCAGAAATACTTTGCATGATTTTACAGGGCAAAGTATAATTTCACTTTCACAAAACCATTGCGAACCTGCGTGAAGCTTTTCTAAATATCCATGCTGGCCAGGTTTTCAAAATTAAGCTCGTCCCATCTGCTTTCATTTGGTCCATATACCTCTAAATGTTTACTATCCATATGTTTGTCCAAATGAGTTTTAAATGTTTTAGCTGTACTGGCATCAACCACTCTTACTCTGGCAGTTCATTCCATACTCACATCTCCCTCTGTGTAAAAACATTGGCCCCTGAGTCCCTTGTAAATCTTCCCTCTTTCACCTTAAACCTATGCCTTGTATGGCTGAACTCCCCCATCCTGTGGAAAAGACCTTGGCTATTCACCCTATCGATATCTCTCATGATCTTAGAAACTTCTATAACGTCATTCCTCAACCTTCTACACTCAATCCAATACTAACTTCAAGAACAAGCATTTAAAGATAAATACTGCAAATTTGAAACCATATTAAACATGACAGGTAAACAATACTCAGCCCAAACTTCATACTGTGATTTTTTTTTTCTCTCCATTACAATACTAAGGCAGTATGAATCGCTTACTAGTGCCAATACGAAGTCAAGCCTGATATCCTTTGGCTAAAGGAAGTGATGATCTCGACAGTAAAAACGTAATTATGGCCAGATCTATATAATGCTACATAGTCAACATTCTCTCTCCTGGCCTCCCTATGACCTTGTGTGATTGTGTCTTCTTTATGTTCAACTCAACAGAGAGAACGCCTTTCCCCATTCACACCTTAATTTAAACCCATTTTATATCATCTTCACATTCACCACTGCTAAAAGCCGGTTTATCTTTGCCAGGCCCTCTATTCCCTGTCACCTATCTCCCACCTCTGGCAAAATATTAAAAAGCCAAGTTTCCAATGCTTTTCAGTTGTGAAGATGTATCACACTGGGCTTGAAATAGTAACACCGTTTTTCTGTCTCTGCAGATGCTGACAGACCTGTTGAGTTTCTCCAGAAATGAATAGGCAGAGAACAATTTTTCACAAAACAAGTAACTATGGATACTGGGAATAAAAATACCAAAATTGCTTGAGAAACTGAGAGCTTTGTAGAATCTCATTGGAACTGAAAGTTTAACACTGCATTCATTCCAGAAGATGCTGCAATATCTTCAGCAATTTCTTCAGCAATTTCTGTTTTTGGACAATTTCCAAAGAAGAATGTCAAAGATGCTCAAACATCCTGTCCAACTAGGAGTGCTGTACACTGGGAACTGAACAATAACGCATTGTGCACAAGTTCTTTGACTCTGAAACTACATATGTCTGGCATTACTGACACTACAGAGTTCTTAATCATGGTCAGGGAGAATAACAGAGGGGAACACATTCACTTCAAATACAGAAGTTGTCATTGTGGAAGAGAAACGATTTAGATCATTACTTTAAATGGATTGAGTTAAAGTAACAAATTAGAGGAGTGACACCAGGGAGAGGCCCTCAGCAGAATGAGAATATGAAAATGCAAACGTTACCGCATCAGAAACCAGGTTAGGTCACTGAATACAGGGCTGATGGGTGAATGGGTCTCGGTGTGAACTGCGGGACAGTCAGTAGAATTGAATTGTAGATATTGTAACTCAAACTGGTTTATCATTTGATGCTGTAGACCTCAGCAGCAACAGAAACAGAATTGTATTGAACGACAATCTGTAACATTTTCCCGACGATAATTCATCAGTCTAACATTACCATCAAGCCGATCCATGGTTCAGAGATGAGTGTGGGTGAACATGCCAGGGTCGGAATCACGTGGACCTAAACCTGTTGACAACCCATTAAAGCTACTGCAATTAACTGGTTAAATTCCGACCAGCAGAACTAATGTCTGATGGAGAGGGGAAATGATCCCAAGACTATCAGATCAGATCTAAGCTCTGTCGTCCTGCCAAATGCAAACATAAATGTCGATGGACTATTAAACAATTTACTGGAGCAGAGTACTCCACAAATATTCTCATCCTAAATATTGGAACAGCTCTGTACGTCAATGAAAAAAGTCAAGGATGTGGTGTCTGCACTATCCTCAGCCAGACGTGTTGAGTGAATGATGATCCACCTTACACTCATCATGATTCCCACAGAATCACAGATGGTAGTGTTCAAACAATTCGATTTTCTGCCCAAGACGTGAAGAAACAGTTGACACAGTAGATACGACAAAGGCAATGGGCCCTGACCCCATTCCTGCAATAGGACTGAAGATTTGTGCTGCACAACAAGCCGTGTTCCTGGGGAAGCTGTTTCATTCCAGCTCCATCTCTGACATCTCCCTGGCAATATAGAAAATTACTCAGCTATGTCCAGTCCGTGAATAGGAAAATAATTACAATCTGACCTTTTACCACACCCTCAGTCGAATCATGACAGTCAAATTGGTGGGAATACTTTTTCATAGAGCTGTCAAGTAGCACCGAAGTAATCAGGTCAGTGTGGTTTCCGATAGGTCCCCATGTGGAAATGGTGCTCTAGTGGACATATCATTGGATTACAAATCCAGACTAGGCCAATGCTTTGGCAGCTGGTGGAAGTTAAAAATAATTAATAAAATATCGAGACCTAAAATCTGGTGTCAGTAACAGTGATCTTGTGTCCAATGTTGATTGTTAACATCAATCTCCTACACCAATGTACTTTCAGCAAGTCAATCTCCTGTGCTTTCTTGGTCAGGCCGAAAAGTGACACCGGACGCACAGACATGGTCCCTGAATCGGCCAAGTGAGACACTCATTCGTATCAAACTACTCTGAGGTCTTAAAGGATAAAACCTGACAGAACACCCGGCATCAACCTCGTTAAAGGAAAGGGAATGGGAAACACAGTCCTGTTGACCCTGCATATACATCCTTCCTAACATCTGAGAGCTTGTGACGACATTTAGATTTGGTCAGATTACTTACAGTGTGGAACAGGCCCTTCGAACCAACAAGTCCACACCGACCCGCCGAATCGCACCCACCCAGACCCATTCCCCTACACCTAACGCTACGGGCAATTTAGCGTGGCCAATTCACCTAACCTGCACATTTTTGGACTGTGGCAGGAAACCGGAGGAAAACCACGCAGACACGGTGAGAATGTGCAAACTCCACACAGTCAGTCGCATGTTTCGGGAATGGAACCCGGGTCACTGGCGCTGTGAGACAGTAGTGCTAATCACTGTGCCGCCACGGCTTTTGCACAGAGCTTTCCCACAGATTGCACAGAAACATCGGGAGAGGAGGAGGTCATTCAGCACATTGAGCTTTCTCCATGCTAGTTCATGGCCGAACATCTCCTCAATGCAGTTTTCCCCACACAATGTTCATATCTCAAAATATGTTTAAACATTATGAAATATAGTGCCTTCGGCCCATCAATATACAGGGAGTTCTCTGACAAAAAGTACGATTTGACTGCAATGCGATTCGTAAACCGTTTTGTATAAAGTGAACTATCATCCCTGCTTCAAAGCTGTCACACCCTGTCAGAGGTTTATATATCTCACTGAACTCTCAACACTGTTTCCTAAAGCCCAGTCACCTCAAACTCTGCTCCATCAACTAACCTGTCATCCCAGAGATCAGTCTGGTCATCCTTCTCTGCACTCCCTCAATGGCAGGGTTGCCCTTAATTAGGTAAGATCCCAAAACTGCACACAACACTGTACAATTTTCGAAATGGGGTCTCACCAAGGCCCTTTACAGTTGCATAAATGACCCTTACTCCTGTATTCTAAATCCCCCTGAAATGAAGGTGAATAAACCATTTATCTTCCTACTTGTTTTCTGCTCCTGCAATATTGCTTTCAGAGATTGGTGTACAGGGAGATGCAGATTTTGTTCAATGTTAAAGCTCCCACATGCTGGGTCTATGTACACTGTGTACACCGTGCCAATGCCATTCCCAGTATTGATTTCCGTGTTCAGAACTCACTGCACTACATGGACGCAGAAGCCTGCGCAGAAATAAACAAAAATGCTGCTTAAGTTCATTTATAGATCAACATGTTTCAATCAATCCCTTTTCAAATGATAGGCTGCCATTCAATTGATCCTATCAAAGTACACAACCTCTCATCTCTGCATTGCTCTCCATCTGTCAGGTATTTGCCTAGTCACTGCACTTGTCTCAATCACCTCGGAGCCTTTTTTACATCCTCCTCATCCAACCACAAGCTGATATCATTTAGTGTTGTCAGCAGACTTGGGAATATTGCAATTGAGCCCCTCAACCAAAGATGTGATGTGTATGGGAATAGCTGGATGCCAAATCTCGATCCTTGTTATATCCTGCAAGCCTTCCATTCAAAAAACATGGTTTTATTCCTACTCAGTGTTTCCTGCCAGCTCTCCCATTCTAAAACCATGACCATATATTAGCCCCAGTCCCATAGGATTCGAATTTAAACAAAAGGCTTGGGGCTTTATCAAACATCTTTCTGAGATTCCAATCGTATTGTGTTGATACCTTCTCCATAATTTTGCTGACAGCCATTTTCTCAAATATGATTCCTATTTCATAAACCTCTGTTGACTTTGTCTATGCCGACTAATTTCAGTCCAATATTTTCTATTAAACGTTTTAGTGGATAATGTCATTCCATTCCCTTTTTCTCACCAGGCTAAGGTTCCCTAGTATTGCGAGGAATTTTTATTTTTGTTTTTTTTCTTCTTCTGTGAAGGCATAACTGAAGTATTTGCTCCATTGATCTGCTATATACCTGTCCTCAATTGCCTGGTATCAGACTGTAAGGAAGCTACACCTTTTTCTCTTAATTTTGCCATTGACCTATTTTCAGAAGATATTACAAGTTCACTCCTATACACTTTGATAAGATATTCTTCAGAAACTGATTAATTCCTATGTTAATCTACTGAATGATTGACCTTTCACAGCCATAGAATCACAGAAGCACAGACTCTGCACTATCATAAATACAGCACGGTCTACATTAGCCCCACTTCCCAATACAAAACCAGTCGCTGTGAATCTTATGGCATTTCAAGTGCACAACCATGCATTTTCGAGGTTTTGACGTAACCATGACATTTCTCCTCTCACGAAGTGCATCCCAGACCCCAACATACTTTGTGTGAAAATCAGTGCTCGAATTCTCACTAAGCCTCAAACCCTTCGCTTCAAAAGTGTATCCCTTTGACTAAAAGGACCAGCTGCTGTCTGTCCACCCGGTCCATGTCCCTCGCAATCTTATCCTCCTGATTCACGCCCCCCTTAGTCTTCTCTGCTCCAAACTAAGCAACCCGAGCTTACCCAGCCACTCTCCATAGCTGATAAGCTCCATCCAAGGGAACATTCTAGTGAATCTCCAGTGCACTCACATCCTTCCTTTAATGTAGCTCCCAGAGCTACACACAGTATTCCATCTTAGCTAACAAAAGTTCCACATAGCTCTTATAATCTATGCTTTGATGTGTGAAGGCTGTGTTTACGCTCCCGTACGCTTTCTCAAATTGTGTGTTACCCTGTCCAGCCACAGTCACGGATATGTGGAGAAGCACCCTCTGAGCTTCCTATTGTGCTGCCATTCATTGATTCCTTCCCTGCCTGGTTCCTTCTCCAAAGTGCATGACCTCATGTTTATCAGGGTTACATTCCATCTACTATTGATGTGACCATCTGACAATTCCATCTGTATCTTCCTAGAACATAAGACATTCCTTCTCACTGCCAACCACCCGGCTAATCTTTGTATCAAACTTACTTATGGCACCCCCACCCCTCGTCCAGATTCACAGCTGCATCCTTTATGATAAGGTTTAAAATCAGGAAACACCAGCTTATAGTCCAACAAGTTTATTTGGAAGCACGAACTTTCGAAGCTTCTTCATCAGCTGGTTGTGCGCTTGATGAAGCACTTCGAAAGCTAGTGCCGCTGAATAAATCTTTTGGACTATAACCTGGTGTTATGCAATTTTTTAGCTTTGTCCACCCCAGTCCAACACCAACACTTCCGAATCAGAAGTATTAAGAGACACAGCACTGATCCCCGTGGTACACCATTGGACACGATCCTCCAATCGCACATCAGCCAATGAGTCCCACCTGTTCCCTGGTTGTTCTGTTCCACTGGACACACTTGGAGAATATCTGGAGATTCTCCCTAATCTTGCCTGTCATTGGTTTCCATGCCCCTGCGTTAGTCAGTCCCCTCCAAGTGAAGTTTTTCCACCATATTGTAGTCTTAACTGGCCTGTCCCAGATCCTGCCATTATTTGCCTTGAATGTGGAATAGACAGCGAGGGAAGCGTTCTGTTAATTGCCAAGTTGTCATATATTTTGTGAATTTTCTAAATTCACTGTGACCCACCTCTCATTGTTTGAAACTCGAGAGAACACAGACCGGGTTCCTCATCAGGCAATCTCACCATCTGAGGGATTAATCTGGAGAATGTCATTGCACTTCCTCTGTGGTCAGCATATTCTTTCTGAGATTCGGTCACCAAAACTGTACACAATACTCCAGGTACAGTCCCAACCAACACGCTGTGAAACCGCTTCAACATGTCTTTACATCAATGTTCTGACTCTCTTAAATGGAGGCGAACCAAACTTTAACTTTCCACTTACATATATTCCTCCAAATACCCTTCACATTCATTGCATTTATGAACTCACTGAGTTTGTATCGAAACCCTTCCGAAAATCCAATGTATGCCACTCCTACTGATTCCCCATTATCGATGCTGTAAGAAATTACTTCAAAGAATTCCGAAGTTTATCAAGTATGATTTCTCTCTCAGAAATGCATGCTGATTCTCTCCATTGTTGCTGTTAGTTTCTAGATAACAAAAAATGTCATCCTGTGTAATGGATTCCAACAGTTTCACTGCAACTCTTAATTTAACTGGTCTGCAGTTCTCCACCCTCTTTTTCCCTTTATCCGTTTGGATCCCTTCCATGCATCTATAGTGCTTGATTCACGTTTGTCCACAATAGTTTCTGCCTCTGCAGAATGTGCAGGAAAATAAAACACAGTCATCGACAGTGCAATTAATACTACTATTGGTGATTTATTTCCGACATTTTGATAGGAAGTACATCTGTTTCGTCAGACTTAGTAGTGCTCAATCCAGCTCCATTGTTCAAGTACTACCTTGTTACTGATATGAATTGACTCTATGTCTTTAGCTCCAGGAGTCCGATATGATCACTTGGTATTACTGGGTGATTTTCTGGATCTTCCTCCATGAAGACAGATGCACAGTAACTGGTTGTTTTCTTGGCCATTTCCCTGTTGTCCACAATGACCTCTCCTCTCCTGATTATAAATTTCCACATTTGATCTTGCTTTTATTCTGTTTCCTTTGAAATATAGATCGCAGATTGATGCAGTCTTTGTGTTCCTGTTTGTAAGCAGGTATGTTCTCTTTTTGATTTCCTTTTCAGTTTCATGGCCTTCCTTTTTTGGATCATTCATTTCTGAGAATTCTCAGGTTACCACAATAGCTGGAATTCTTCTGAAGTAACTTCTTCTGATTAACATGTTTTCGAATTTGTTATGTTAACCATCATTGAGTCACTTTCTCACTCTTTCGTGTTCGTACCTGAAATAAATAGATGTATGTTTCAGACTTTGCAGTATTTCTAAAACCTCCTTGTCCTGACCAGTTATATTCAGGAACACTGCAGGAGGATAGGAGCATAGAGAAGAAATTGCGGGAGCATTGCTTGCCTCTTTTCTATCATCGCTGGCCAAAGAGTGAGGTCCTGGACGACTGGAGCATAGCGAATGGCGAATGCTGAGCCCGTATTCAAGAAATGCTGCAAAGATAAACCTGGGAACTAAAGAAAAGTAATCCTAAAAGCTAGTGGGTAGGTTACTTTAGAAGATTCGGGGAGATTGAATATACATGCACTTGGAAAGACAGGGTGTGGTTCGGAGTAAGAGTAGAATGGTGCTGGAAAAGCGAGCAGGTCAGGCAGCATCCGAGGAACAGGCAAATCGATGTTTCAAGCAAAAGCCCTTCATCAAATTCAGTATCAAGTTTGGAGTTTGTGTAAGGGAGATCATGACTCACAATTTTGTTGGAGTTCTTTGCTAAAGTGACCAGCGACATTGAGGAGGTCCTGGCTGTATATGTTGTCTAGATGGTTTATAGTACGGCCTTCAATAAGGTTCCACATGGTACGCCGCTCTGGAAAGTTAGATCGCATGGAATTGAGGGGGAGCTGGCAAATTAGGTACAACATTGACTTGATGTTACAAAGCAGAGATTAATAATGGAAACATGCTGGTCAGACTGGAGGCCTGTGAATAGTGGAATGCCTTAGGGGTTGATGCTGGCACACTACATATTACATATATCTATGATTTAAATGAGAATGTACAGGCATGATTTGTAAGTTTGAAGACGGCACTAAAACAGGCGGCATCATGGAGAGTGAGGATGGTTATCAGAAATGTCAGAAATTATAGCAGTATCTTTATCAGCTGGAGAAGTGGCTGAAAAATGGCAAATGGATTTTAATATTGATCAGTGTAAGTTCTTGCATTTTAGAAAGTCAAATCACGTTTGGAGTTTCATGGTGAATGGTTGGGTCCTAAGGAGTGTAGTGGGACAGAGGGACCTTGGAATTCAGGTGCATGGTTCTCTGAAAGTTGATTCCGAGGTAGACAGTGAATTGAGCTTTTGGAACACTGACCTTAATCGGTTTATCTCACTAAGTATCGAAATTAGGGAGCTATGTTGCAGTTACACAGGATGCTGGTGAGACCATATTGGCAGTGTTATGGTCAGTTTTGTTCACTTTGCTATAGGAAGGACGTTATTAAACTGGAAAGAGTGCAGAAAAGAATTACAAGGATGTTGCCAAGGTTTCAATGGTCTGAGTTATGAAAGAGGTTGGACAAGCTAGGACTTTTTACTTTTGTGCGCATGAGACTGTGGGAGGATCATATTGAAGTCTTAAGGATCGTGACAGGCATGGATAGAGTTAATGCACCCAGTCCTTTTTCCCACGGTTGGGCAATCACAGACTAGAGGGCATCAGTTTAAGGTCAGAGGGGACAGAATAAAAGGGGACCTGAGGAACAACTTTTTAACACGGGCTGTTACGCATATGGAATGAGAAGTGGTTGAGGCGGATACATTAACAAAAGTTAAAAGGCATTTGAAAAAATACACGGATAGCAAAGAATTAGAAGGATTGTGGCACAATGGTTAGCACTGCTGTCTCACAGCGCCAGAGACCTGGGTTCAAATCCCGACGCAGGCGACTGTCTGTGTGGCGTTTTGCACATTCTCCCGTGTCTGCGTGGGTTTCCTCCCACAGTCCAAAGATGTGCAGGCCAGGTGAAATGGCCATGCTAAATTGCCCCCTAGTGTTAGGTGAATGGGTCGGTGTGGACTTGTTGGGCCGAAGGGCCTGTTTCCACACTGTAATAGTAATTAATCTGAAGATAAGGGGGGAAATGGGGTTAGCGTGGATGGGCATTTTGGTTGGAATGGACAGTTTGGGCTGATGGGACTGTATCCATGCTGTCGGACTCTATGACTCTAACAACCATTGCTTGTCTCCCAATGAATGTTATGTTGTACTTTCCAACTTCACTGAAGATACCTTGACACTCTAGCCTCCAGTCTTCCATGGTGTTTGACTAGAATATTCAAGCATTCTATATTGTATGCAGACACCTTGTAAAATGTATCTTATAAATGCCATTATCCCTTAAAAGCTGCTTCAGACCAAGGTTAATAATTCATCATGCTGACCATACAACATCAAATCCAAAATATCCTGCTCTCTACTTTGCTTCACAACATACTCTTCAACCCACCACATATACACTTACGGAACTTATTTTTCACTGCTTCAGCTGTCATAATTAACACAGCTTAGATACAACTTGAGACCATTCAATAAGACTGCGGTACCCACAATATTTGCCTATCTAATTTTCAGAGCATATGATGCTCAGATTTTCTGCTACCGTTTTGGTTTCGATATATAACACAACGATATTTGCTTCTCCTTGCTATCTGTAAACTCTACCTAAACTGATTCTCTGGAAGCTGAGGGACAGGTCTGTGTCGTTATTAGTGACAGATTTGGACAAGACATTTGGGGAAGCTCACCTCGACGCTGAGATATCTGAAGAAATGGCCCACAATACTGGACAAGCAACATATCTCCTCACTCTGTTAGAATAAGAGTTACCATATACTCTCTGCTCCCTCACACTCACTGTATATCTGTTAAGCACCTAACCCCAAACAAGGTTCACGCTCTGTCTCCAAATGAGGCTCAGACACTACCACTCTCACTCTTGAAGTCAACAACTAATAATACCATATGGATTCAAAACTGTCGACTGACTCATTCCAAACACCTCACAACTCCCCCACCTGCACCAGCACAAACAGCTGGGTCACCCATTCCCACTCTCCCTCCATCCCTTTCTCCCATTCGAGGCGAAACAGCCTGAATAGGATAGAAGGGCCAAGCCGTTTAGTGGAGGGCCCAATATCCGTTCCCTCACTCCCCTCCCCCTCCATGTGGAGAGAAACTCTTGAAGAGCTGGAGAGGACCAAGACACCTCGTGCGGGAGAATCTGAAACATCCACGTCCTACTGACCAGTTAAGGATCAATGTTCAGTGAAAGACGGTTCTCAATTTAAACCCACTGATAGTTCCAACAACAGTCCTTACACTTCCAAAAAAATACACAGATACCTCCCTGCACAGAGATGCAGACACAGAAAGACATAGATGAACACAAACAATACTTACCAGGAGATAGGTATACATAAACGAATAAACACACAAATACATATGCAGTCACATACAAATGGACATAAATATAGATCGAAACACAGGCTGAAACACAGACAGACTGATGTAGCCACGCAAACACACGACAACAAGCACATGGACACACACACACACACACACACACACACACACACACACACACACACACACACACACACAGGTACACACACATACGGACACAAACAAACAGAGGCACAGACACACACACACACATGCACAGTTACTCATATACAGATACACAGAGGCCAGACACTAGTGTCATTAAGACACAATTCGATATGTTTTTGATTTAGAAGGGGATCAAGGATTCCACGTAGAAGGCAGAAGAATGAGGTCGAGAGGTACATATAAGATTATTGAACGGAAGTTCCGACTCAATAAGCTGAATGGCCTCAATCTGCTCCTGCGGTATTATGCTATCAGGCATTCTCTTCCTGAGACAGCAGCAGAGGCTGGGTGCGATACATACTTGATTGGAAAGTGGCAGTGGGAATGTGGAATAGGTTTGGAGTCCGGAATGGATTATGTTCCTAATTATTCCTAATTATTCTGTCCTTATGTCTGAAAACAGGTGGTGATTTGATGTTCAGTTAACACGGTTTTTAAATAACAGTCCCACAATGAAATAAGGACGTCCCTTTCACTTTATTGTTGTGCTACTGTGGTGTTCTCATCCTCAGGGAGCCGTGAAGACTCAGTTATTGAAGAGATTCAAGGCTGAGCTCGATTGATCTTTACTGGACAGAAGGGTCTGTGTTTATTGGGAACAGACATGAAATGGATGGTCAGACGCACTCGGATCAGCCATGAACATTCTGAATGGAAAAAGCCGAATGGGCAACTTCTTCCCCTATCCCATGTGTTGTTCCCTCAATCCACTCCTCGAGGCTCTTACAGAGATGTACTGCTGTCCCTACCCGATGTGTTGTTCCCTCAATCCACTCCTCCAGGCTTTATAGGAAATACTGCTGTCCCTACCCCATGTGTTGTGCCCTCAATCCACCCCTCGATGCTGTTACAGGATTGGGAAAACTCCATTCAGTCAGACAGGATCGTTACAATGACACAGGAGGAGACCATTCCGCCCCTCTAAGGTATTACACTGGAGTATAGAATGAAGTAATTCAGCTCATTCAGTACACTACACAGTCCAGGAGGAGGCCATTCAATCCACCTGAGCCGCTACACAGGAACAGGGAAGCTGTCGCTTACAGGAACAGAAAGGAGAGATAAATGTTTATTTTCAACCTGCAAAGCTGTGACTGATGGACTACCTCAGAGATCAGATCTGGAGGAAGGGGAGGGAATGGCTTGGAGCTCAATTAGCTCGTACACCAAGGTGGTCATTCAATGTGTCGTTAAATGGAGGTAGTGAGTCTGCAATGTGATACAGGCAGGGAAGGTTAGTGAGCAAACCTTCTGCAGAAACAACATAAGGTAAGTTGTCTATTTTGGCATGAAGGATGAAACAATGGCAAACAATTTAAATGGAGAGAGATTGCCGAACTCTGTGATACAGGAGGTTTCCATGTTCTTGCGACATGAATCATATGAAGTCAGATGCAGCAAATGATTGGAAGGTAAGTGGAATGATGCTGATTTTGGCAAAAGGTATCAGGTTTAATTACAGGGAATGTTTTACTGCATCTGTACAGGGAATTGCTGAGACCCCACCCGATGTCCTGTGTGCAGGATTGATCCCCTAACACTAAATAAAAAGATATAATTATTTTCGAAGATTTTCAAAGAGGTTTCCCTTTACTCATTCCTGGAATGCCGGCCTTTTGTTATGGGGGATTATCAGTTTTGATCTTAGCTGAGAAATAGTATTGAACCATCCATGTCTTCTGAAAAGTGTATCAGCTGGATGCATATTATCTCCTGTCAGGGAGACTAAAGCTAGAGAATAAACTTTTAAGGAAAATATGGATTGATATTAACACACATACTATAAAGACACCTACCGATATTTACATGTAAGCATGTCTTCAAATTATAAAGTGGGGACATTTTTTTGCGATTGGAAGACATTGTGTACTACAAGAAGAATGGCGCACCTGCATATAATCCAGAATCAGGTTTTCCAGAGAATATTCCAGGAGATTGCATCAGTTTGATGTTCAGTTGAAAAAATTGCATGTTCCAACACAGAGAGGGGAAAAATGTTCCCTGTCTGAGAAGGAGCAGCCGATTGATCCCTCTCTCTTACTTTGTTCCGCCCATAGCAAAGTGTGAGATCATAAAATCCTCACGTCATCTTTACCACTTGTAAAGGATTCCGAGTGAGGATTCATTTAAATCTCTCCACTGCCTGAAATGAAGGGAATTCAGCCAAATCCCACCGTTCCAGAAAGAAATCCCACTACAGTAGATGGTGTGATCAGAATAACTTCAAGGCAGAATAACATTTTTGGGGAACTCTATCATTTTAACATTTGTTATGAGTTCAACTTTCTGTGTCAACATTTTTCTAGAAAATGGCGGAGTCTGAGACCTAAATCATTGGCCACCTCACCAAAATGACTGCATTTAAGATGGGTGTAACCAGTGGAGGAGTGGGATTCGGAAAGGACATAGTGACCCTTCAACATTTGTTGGAATACAAATGAGAAATTCTCAAAAGGCTGTTCAAGTGGAAATTCCCTTCCCCAGAAGATTGTGGTGCCTGGATGTTTGCATTTATTAAAACTTGTTTTTGGTATGTCGTAAAATGGTATACAGACAGAAACATGCTGCATTGAGCAAAAGCACATGAAGCGATGACAAAGTATTTAATAGCCCACCTGCTGCTCAGTCCTGTGTTACTATGTTCTAGTCAACCCCTCACATCTCCTGCAAGGAACAGATGGAGGCCACTTGCCCAAAATACCTGGTCAACAGTAAATCAGGATCTCATTCAGTCCCTCAAGACTGTCACACATGGTTTGGTGTCAGTTGGAAAATGTTATTTGTTTCGACAGACCCCTGTGGTCTCTTTACAGAGTATTTCCTCTCTGCAACTTGTGCTTCATTAGTAGGTGATATTATAGACCCAGATTCACCGTGAATACAGTCCCCGTAACTCAACCAGAGATGACTCACAAAATACTTTACCCCCTCTGTTTGCAACGTTCAATAAAAGAACATTTAGGGAAATTACAGGCATTAACTTTGCATTCACTGAAATGAGGACAAAAAGGAACAGGATCAGGTAATTCAGATGATCAAGCCATTTCCTGAACCTCTGTCTCTGTCTCTCCCCCCCCCCCTCTCTCTGTCTCAGTTGAAATAGCGACTGAGAATGGTTGGGTCGAACGGTCTCAGAGGCTCTAAGCTATCGAGAATCATGTAATCTGAGTGAAAAAAGCCATGGAACTTATCACTGTATCAGTGTCTGTTTAGACATCATGAGTGATTGTCCATCCCCCTTAAGTTTCAATGCAATCTCTTATTCTCTCACTGAGCTTCACTCACTGTTCATGGTGCCATCATCCCAGGGATTAGTCTGGCGAAACTTGAGAGAAAGTATATCCACAGTACCCCAAATACTGCCTCAACAACACTCTCAGGGATTGTCAAAAAAACATCTTTTCTCTCACTCACTTAGACATCGCCATTTCTTTCCAGTGCCACAAAAAGCCATTCCTTCTCTATGCACTACGACTGACATGGAATTTATAATTCCTTACATCTGTACGTCAGCATCAATAAAGTCAGCACCAGAGATACCTATGTAGATGTGCATCACTCTCAGGGAGAATTTCAATGAGATTGAATGCACTTAAAATAGGGGATGATCACGTACCTGAATGGAAATGAGATGCAGCAATACAGAAAAACGGGCAGAGAAAGGGAGCTATCTTTACCTTTATTCTTCTCTCACAGGATGTATGAAGCTCTGGCCAGTGCAGCATGTTATGCAGATCTTGAACTGAGTGGCTGGTTCAGTTGTTCCACAGTACCGTAAAGAGTAAAACACATTGTTGTGGGTTTGTAGTGTTACAACACATGATAAATCTTCATGCTTAATTAAAACCAACAACGGAGAAAAGATTTATCACATGCTGTAATCGGTGATAATTGTAGAGTCCAAATCTATTTAAAGTAAAAATTATATCTTTATTCCTTAAAGTATAACAGAGAATAATAAACGAACAACTATTTACAACTTCTTCCGCTAACCTGTCTTTGACCTTCCCCTCCACAATCCTAGGCGGATAAGACTCTAATCAATATTTACAAAACAAAATTTCTTATCTCAAAACCAGGAAGCTTTCGATTCTTCTCCATATTCCTGTCTTCTTTTCTTCTTGGGGACTCTACTTCACTAGTTACTAATCAATAAGGGTACCCAAAGGAGAGCTATTTTTCAGGCAGTCTTTGCATGATGGTAGCTTGGCAGTTCTCCTCTAAACTGTTCAATTTTCCATGGTCTTGTACCGCCCAAACTATTGGATTGTATCATTGGCTGTTACGATTGCCAATATACAAAATTAATACTTGATGAAGGTTGGTATTTTGGGGTATATTTTAAAATGTTTTGCTGAATTTGTTTCAACACAATGAGCTAATTGGGTTGTTCGACCAAATGATACATTATATCTATTTTCAGAACTCTTGGTGCTGTCAGGTAGTTATTGTTGGTTTTAGTTCTCTCAAAGGTACAGTACACCACGTGTTCATCACAGAAGTCAACCGGAAACCTGACGAGGTAAGCATGACACATTGACTTCCCTAAAGGACTTGAGGCAAGCAGATTGTTTTTCATAACAAATGATAATGGTGCTTTTAAACTCCCCAATTTCCTTATGAGACATCAACAGGCCATTATTCTGTGGCTCCAGATTATGAGTCAACGGCTTGACCACCATAAACTGTCTTCCCTTACATGCAGAGAACAAGTTAAACATCTCAAGATCAATTATTTAATGACGGACATGTGATTACATGTAACGTGAAAACTATTGCATCCGGATTGAACAAAAAGGCACAAGTGGTTTATTCAGAAGTTGCACTGAGACTGAGGACGAGACTGGAATATCATGATGGTGGTATTGGACAGGATTGGTGAGTGGAGAGGACATAGACATGTAAATCTGTGAAAGACAAAATGGGATTATGGAGTTTGAGAAGAGTCTGGCTCCTTCTCGCATATTAGTGAGTAACTATTATATCATCGTTTGATAGTTATAATATAAAAGGAAATGCATTTTTGTTTGAACTGCAGATATTGACTTGCACTTTCCAAAATGTGCATATCATGAGCAGAAATCCAGTTCAACCCCGGTTTAGTAGACAAATATAATGACTTACTAGGAACACCAACTATTGC